>NW_026115176.1:0-60180 GCF_025201925.1 Gopherus flavomarginatus | reverse complement strand
TTCCCCCAGGTCGTCTTGAAAATACCAGCCTAAACCAAGATCAGACACCTTTCTGAACAAAGCATTCAAGTTCAACCATAATTTGCTGGGCTGGAGGCAGGAATCACTGGATGAAGTTCACTGCCCTGTGTTATGCCGAAGGTCAGATGAAATAAACGTCAAAATATATGATGGATTTTGCAGACTTTTATTCATTGTCTTTAATGGGTCCTGCTCACCTGAGAAAGCACCACTCGAGAAAGGATGGAAGGACTTGCAGAAAAGGAGTCCTAAGTAACGACATCAGAACTGGATGTTAATGGTGTGATTCAATGAAGTGTTGGAGGCTTATAGGCCATTGTTGCTCAGCACCTTGCTTAATGGTAGCTGCCCCGGGCAGACTTTCATGCCAAATGTTGCAAGGAGACCATGAAATTGGGGTGCTTCAGTTTAATTTCAGCCAATCTGGACCTTTTTCGCCAAAAGTGCTGAGCACCGACAACCCCAGCCATAACCACTGAGGGTATTCAGCAAAAACAAAACAAAACAAACCAGGTCAAACGCTCACAAATGATGTATAAAAAAGAAGAGAGCCTCAAATTTAGTGGACACTTTGGTAAAAATTGGCTTTCGGGCTTTATTTGTTTCTCAGTTATTCTGAGCATCTGCCGGTCCCATTGGCTTCTTGTGGAGTTGAGTGCTATCAGCAATCTAGAAATCAGGTAGGTTTTCAAGGTATCTCAAAGCCAGAGGACACTTTTGAAGATGATGGCCTAAGATATTCATTGTTCTTATTTTTCATAGATCCATATGGTTTATGGCCAGAAGAGATCATTAGATGAGCTAGTGTGACTTCCTGTATAGCCCAGGCCAGAGAACCTTGCCCAATTACTACTGGATTAATCCCAATAACTTGTTTTGAGTAAAGCATCTTCAAGACAAGTATCCATGTGATGAAATTAGAATGGTTCTGTAATAATTTCTGCACACTGTGTTTTGACCTGGTCATTGGACCATTTACAAATATTCAGATTTAACTTAATTAAGGGGCAGTAAGGGTAATCAATCAGGAAAGGAAAAAGAATGGCTCATGATAAGCCACTTCTCAGCAAACGCCTGACATCTGATACTGAAAATGCGAGGATAGGTAAAGGCTTGGGAACCAGAGAATCAAACACATGTTTGCAAAATTATAAAACAAGTTGTCTAGGGGAACCAAGTAAAGGAAGCATAGAGACAGGATCCCACTGGGGTGCCTGAAGAAGCCAGGTCATTAGTTAAGCTAGATTATGTGTTGTTTTAAAATTAATAAGTTTTCCTTCTAAATGCCTTGTTCCTAGTTGTCATAGGTCTCATCCCCACTCTGAACTTTAGGGTACAGGTGTGGGGACCTGCATGGACACTTCTAAGCTTAACTACCAGCTTAGATCTGGTCCGGTTGCCACCACTTGCAAGCACTACTTTCCTTCACTGGGTAGCCTTGAGAGACTTTAACAATTTCCTAGTGAACACAGATCCAAACCCCTTGGATCTTAAAACAAGGGGAAATTAACCATCCCCCTTCCTTTCTCTCACTAACTCCTGGTGGATCCAGATTCAATTCCCTTGGATCTTAAAACAAGGAAAAATCAATCAGATATTAAGAAAAAGGCTTTTAATTAAAGAAAAGAAAGGTAAAAGAAAACTCTCTGGGAGAGATTAGCATACCAGCTACTCTCACAGACAACAGATTCCAAACACAGAGGATCTTCCTCTGGGCAAAAACATAGTTACAAAAAAAATACCCAAATACTCAATTTGACTATTCCTCTTATTGCACAAGACAGGTTACAAAGAAACAAATATAAACCTATTTATTTCCTTCACTAATACTCACTACTTAATAAGAGGCTGAATTCTGTGGGGAATTTTCTGGGATGGGAAACACCAGTGCTAAAAATGTGTGCCAGGCATTAGCAGACATTTTTGCCAGGGTAGGTTGGCCCTCTGACATCCTTATCGATTCGGGAACTAATTTCCTGGTAGGAACCATAAAAAACCTGTGGGAAGCTCATAGGGTGAATCACTTGGTTGCCATCTCTTACCACCATCAAACCAATGGCCTGGTGGAGAGGTTTAATGGAACTTTGGGGGCCATGATACGTAAATTCGTAAATGAACACTCCAACAATTGGCACCTAGTGTTGCTGCAGTTGCTTTTTGCCTACAGGGCTGTACCACATCCAAGTTTAGGGTTTTCATCGTTTGAACTTGTGTATGGCCATGAGGGTAGTTGGTGAAGCAGCAGTGGGAGGGGTTTATGCCTTCTCCAGGAATTAACATTCTAGACTTTGTAAGCAACCTACAAAGCACCCTCCGACACTCTTTAGCCCTTGCTAAAGAAAACCTAAAGGATGCTCAGGAAGAGCAAAAGGCCTGGTATAATAAACATTCCAGAGAACGGTCCTTCAAAGTAGGAGACCATGTCATGGTCTTAAAGGCGCTCCAGGCCCATAAAATGGAAGCTTTGTGGGAAGGATCTTTCACGGTCCAGGAGCGCTTAGGAACTGTTACCTATCTCATAGCATTCCCCACCTCCAACATAAAGCCTAAAGTATACCATGTTAATTCTCTTAAGCCCTTTTATTCCAGAGAATTAAAGGTTTTCCAGTTTACAGCCCAGAAAACAGATGACACGGAGGGGTCTGAAGGTGTCTACTATGAAGGAAAAAGTGACGGTGGTGTGGAAGAGGTGACCCTCTCCACGACCCTTGGGCGTCTGCAGTTTATTTCCTTCACTAATACTAATATTCACTACTTAATAAGAGGCTGAATTCTGGAGCTTTCCCACTTTGGTTCAAAGCGAAACTGACTCAGACAAAGGGAACTTCCCTCCTCCCTTTTGAACCATCTTGTCCTTCCATTGGTTCCTCTGGTGTCAGCTAGGCTAGGTGAATTCTTAACCCTTAACTATCTGTTTATGACACTAGTGTTAAAAGAAACCAAACTTTGGTTTCAGAAGGTTGTCTGATTCTATTCATCACTGGTCACAGTGGCAAGTTGATACACAGTAAAGCTTCATATAACACTAATCTCCAAGGCAGTTTGTGTTTAGAATCCACCCTCATTTCCTGCTGACTTCGCAAGCCGCACTGAGCTCCGAGTTAATTCAGTTTAATTAATGTGGACCCGATCGTGAATTTTGTGGTTTTGATTCTGCCAAACTTACTCACCAAAGTAACCAGCACTCACTCAAGTGACCATGTCAACTTTGAGATGGCAAATTGCCTGAGTAACTGATACTTATATGAGTGAGGGCTTCAGGAGGAGGTCACATTTGCAACAAAACTCCATGGAAGATCTGATGGACTTAAGAAAACCCTTCAGACTCAATTCTTCAACTTTTATCCACTCAAGCAATGACTAATCTTTGCGGATGCAGGAAGGAGCACTCTTGGACTTATTACTAGAGCAGGATTGCTCACAACGGCATTGAAAGATTGGTTGCTGATTTTAAGCTTCATGGATCCCCACCTACTAAGGTTGGTGTTCAAGACATGGGGATTCTGTGGTAGTCTTTCTGACTACTGTGAGATCATTCGTACAGGCTTGTGCCCCTACATATGTTCTTTGGTTCATACTTTCAGAAGCCTGACAAGCTACCAAAGAAAGCTACCTTTGTTCTCAAGTAGGTGAGATTCTCTTGATTTTATTAGAGAACTGAGGCTGGATGACACATAAAACTTAGCTACGTTACTCAGGTGTCTGAAAAATTCACATTGCTGAGAGACATAGTTAAGCTGACCTAAACCCTGGTATAGACACTGCTAGATCAATGGGAGAATTCTTCTATCAACCCCTTGAGGGGTAGAATTACCTTTCATCACTGGAGCAAATATCCCTACTGCAGTGTTACAGTGGCACAGCTGGGGTATTATAGTATCTGTAGAGTAGACAAGATGATATTGTAGATAATATTATTCCTTGTTACGAAGACCTTATTGACTTAGCTAATCATGATGAAGGAGGATGCTCTGGGAGAAAATAACAGGCAAAGGGTGTAGATGGACTGGGAACAGAATGCACAGAATTAGGCTATCGTGTTTGCGTGTTCAGTAAGCAATAGTTTTTCTTTCTTTCTTTCTTTTGGATTAATTAGCAAATTGTTGTTGAGATGGTGTACAGAAACAAGATGCATCTCCAGATTTTGGGGAGCACCATGGGAGAAAGGATGAAGGGACTAGTGGGCAAAGGGAACAAAGGAGGCGCAGAGTTGGATGGGACTGGCAAACCCTGGAGAACAGAGTGTTAGGTGACCATGTAGCATGGGTCTCTGGAGTGGTTGGAGAGGGATGTGGGAGGTGACAATGTGCTGCTGATATTAAAGAGGCAGCTGCCAGAAGAACTTTCACTAGCGCCTGTGTGACTGAGGTGGCAATAAGGAGGGACTGGGGATTCAGATCCTTTGTCTCATCAATCTTGGGGATGTTTTCCCACAGTCACAGAATCATAGAAAAGTAGGACTAGAAGAGACATCGACAGGGCTTCTAGTCTAGTGCCCTGCACAGAGGCAGGGCTAGGTATTATCTACACCATCCCTGACAGGTGTTTGTCTAACCTGCTCTTAAAAATCTCCAGTGATGGAGATTCCACAACCTTCCTAGGGAATTTGTTCCAGTGTTGAACCACCCTGACAGGAAGTTTTTCTTAATTTCTAACTTACATTTTCCTTGAATAATTCAAACTCATTGCTTCTTGTGTTGTCCTCAGTAGTTAACAAGAACAATGTATCACCCTCTTCTCTATAACACATTTTTACATACTTGAAGATTGTTACACGTCTCCTCTTCTCAAGATTAAATAAACTGAATTTTGTCAATCTTTCCTCGTAGTTCATGCCTTCTAGACCTTTAATCATGTTTGTTGCTCTCCTCTGAATTTTCTCCAGTTTGTCCACATCTTTCCTGAAGTGTGGTGACCAGAACTGGACATAGTGCTCCATCTGAAGCCATATCAGTGCTGAGTAGAGTGGACAAATTACTTCTGTCTTGCTCACAACACTCCTGCTAATACATCCCAAAATTATATGTGTTTTTTTGCAACAGTATTACATTGTTGATTCATATTTAGTTTGTGATCTACTGTGTCCCCCAGATCCTTTTCTACAATACTATGTCGTAGGCAGTCATTTCCCATTTAGTATTTGTGCAATTGATTATTCCTTCCTCAGTATAGAACTTTGCATTTGTCCTTATTGAATTTCATCCTGTTTACTTGAGAGACCATTTCTTCAGTTTGTCCAGATCATTTTGAATTATAATCTTGTCCTACAATCACTTGCAACCCCTCCCAGCTTGGTATCATCTGTAAACATTGTAAGTGTGCTTTCTATTGCATTATCCACATCATATATGAAGATATTCAATAGAACTGGACCCAAGAAAGATCCCTGCAGGACATGCCTGTCCAGCTCGACAGTGAACCATTGATAACTACTTTCTGAGTATGGCTTTTCAGCCAGTTCTGCACCCTCTTACAGTATATTTGTCTAGTTCAGTGGTTTTCAACCTGTGGTCCACAGATCCTTGGGGGTCTGCAGTCTATGTCTAAGATTTCCAGACGGGTTGGTGTGATGGGTTGGATCACAGAAACCCCCTTTGGGACTGCCACCTGATGTACCTAGACTACCTCTCAGCTTGGAAAAGAGGAGACTAAGAGGGGATATGATAGAGGCATATAAAATCATGAGTGATGTAGAGAAAGTAGATAAGGAAAAGTTATTTACTTATTCCCATAATTCAAGAACTAGGGGTCACCAAATGAAATTAATGGACAGCAGGTTTAAAACAAATAAAAGGGAGTTCTTCACACAGCACACAGTCAACCTGTGGAACTCCTTGCCAGAGGAGGTTGTGAAGACTAGGACTATAACAGTGTTTAAAAGAGAATTGGATACATTCATGGAAGTTAAGTCCATTAATGGCTATTAGCCAGGATGGGTAAGGAATGGTGTCCCTTGACTTTGTTTGTCAGAGGGTGTAGATGGATGGCAGGAGAGAGACCATCTGTTAGGTTCGCTTCTTCTGGGGCACCTGGCATTGGCCATTATTGGTAGACAGGATACCAGGCTAGATGGACCTTTGGTCTGACCTAGTATGGCCATTCTTATGTTCTTATGAGCCTGTTTTCCCTGCCAGCTTGGGACTTCAGTCCTTTGCTTGTTTGAGACAGACACACTTGCCTGCTGCAAACACAAGTCTAGGTCTGAACCACATCCCCCACAAGCTGCAGGCTTAACTGCAAACAGCTTAAGAAGTACTCCTGTCTCCAGCACTCAGATACCCAACTCCCAGTGGGGTCCAAACTCCAAATAAATCCATTTTACCATGTATAAGGCTTATACAGATGTAATCCTTTTGCCAGGATGAGTTGATAGCAGCAAGGGCCTGGTTTAGTACCTAGGGATTCTCTTTCAACAACGCAACACATGCAAATTGGCTTGAGCCCCTGTCATGGTATATTTCCCCAATCTGAACCTTAGAGTCCAAAAAATGGGGTACCAGTATGAATTCCTCTAAGCTTAATTACCAGCTTAGATCTTGTAGCGCTACCACCAACCAGAAATTCCAGTGCCTGGTACACTCTGGTCCCCTCTAAACCTTCCCCGGGGATCCCCAAGACCCAGACCCTCTGGATCTTAACACAAGGAAAGTAAACCCTTTCCCTCACCGTTGCTTCTCCCATGCTTCCCCTCCCTGGGTTACCCTGGAAGATTGCTGTGATTCAAACTCCTTGAATCACAACACAGAGAAATCAGGTTTGTTTCCCCCACTTCCCTCTCCTTCTCAGGCTTTCCCTCCCTGGGCTATCATGGAGAGCTAGACAGATTCAAGCTCCGTGAATCTAAAACAAAGGGATTCCACCCTTCTCCCCGCCCTTCTCCTTCCCTGTTAAGTACAGACTCAATTCCCTTGAGCCTCAACAAGGGGAAAAAAATCAAATAGGTCTAAAAAAGCAAAACTTTTAATAAAAAGAAAGAAAAAAAAGTAAAAGATGTCTCTGTAATTTAGATGGTAAAAGTTACAGGGTCTTTCAGCTTATAAAAACTAGAAAGAAAAGCCTCCTCCCAGCAAAATTACAATTTAAAATACTTCCAGCAAAATATACATTTGCAAATACAGAAAACAATCAAAAGACTATAACCACCTTTCCTACTTAATACTCACTATTCTGAATATATAAGAGACTGTAGCAGGGAGATTGGCAAGAAACCTGGTTGCATGTCTAGTCAGTTTCAGGACCCAGAGAGAACAAAGCAAAACCCAAAAAACACAAACAAAGGCTTCCCTCCACCAAGACTTGAAAGTATCTTGTTTCCTGATTGGTCCTCTGGTCAGGTGTTTTTGGTTCCCTGTTTGTTAACCCTTTACAAGTAAAAGAGACATTAACCCTTAACTATCTGTTTATGACATGCCCCCCAAATCACAGACAGTGGGGAACCTCACTGGCTGTGATTTCTTTCTAGAACTTTAGAATAAACAAATTAATACAACACATGCACCTTTACATGTACTATTAAGTATGTAAACTACAAGACTTTCTACATTTTAAAGACAAATTTTAACCAGTGGATTCTGGGAAACTTTCACGATAGAGTGCATCAGCTACTTTGTTAGAAGCCCCTGAAATGTGTTGAATATCAAAATCAAAATCTTGGAGAGCTAAACTCCATCGAAGCACTTTTTTGTTGTTCCCCTTGGCAGTATGAAGCCACTTTAGCACAGCATGGTTGGTTTGTAGCTGGAACCGCCGTCCCCAAACGTATGGGCGTAGCTTTTCCAGGGCGTACACAATGGCGTAGCATTCCTTTTCACTGACTGACCAGTGACTTTCTCTCTCAGACAGTTTCTTGCTGAGAAACATGACAGGATGCAAGTTGTGATCCGGTCCTTCCTGCATGAGAACTGCTCCTATACCACGCTCAGATGCATCTGTGGTTACTAGGAATGGTTTGTCAAAGTCCGGGGTCATTAGCACAGGGTCAGACATGAGTGTCGCCTTAAGCTGGGTAAAGGCCTTCTGACACTCATTAATCCATTTAACTGCATTCGGCTGGGTCTTTTTGGTCAGGTCGGTCAGTGGGGCAGCGATTTGGCTGTAGTGTGGTACAAATAGCCTGTAATACCCGGCCAAGCCTAAGAAGGATTGGACCTGTTTCTTTGACTATGGGACAGGCCGCTTTTGGATAGCATCCACCTTGGCCTGTAGGGGGTTTATGATTCCTCGACCCACCTGGTGTCCCAGGTAAGTCACTCTGTTTTGCCCTGTTTGACACTTTTTGGCCTTAACAGTTAGTCCTGCCTGACTGATGTGCTCAAAGACCTTTTCCAGGTGTTCTAGGTGTTCGGGCCAGGAGTCAGAAAAAATGGCCACATTATTGAGGTAGGCAACTGCATATTCTCCCAATCCTGCTAGTAAACCATCTACCAGCCTCTGGAAGGTGGCAAGTGCATTTCGCAGCCCCAAAGGAAGCACATTAAATTCATACACTCCCGCATGGGTGATGAATGCTGACCTCTCTTTGGCAGGTTCATTTAGCGGTACTTGCCAGTACCCCTTGGTTAAGTCTATTGTAGATATGAATTGGGCACGTCCCAACTTCTCCAATAGCTCATAGGTGCCTGGCATTGGATAGTTGGCTGAACGAGTTACCGCATTTAGCTTACAGTAGTCCACGCAAAAGCGTATTTCCCCATCTGGTCTGGGCACCAGAACCACTGGAGATGCCCATGCACTGGTAGATGAGCGGATTATACCCATCTGTAGCATGTTTTGGATCTCCCGTTCTATAGCAGCTTGGGCGTGAGGAGACACTCTTCTAATTGGGTGAGCATTACCTGTGTCAATGGAGTGGTATGCCCGTTCAGTCCGTCCTGGGGTGGCTGAGAACAATGGGGCGAAGCTAGTGCACAGCTTCCTGATCTGTTGCCGCTGCAGATGTTCCAGGGTGGTGGAGAGGTTCACCTCTTCCACACCACCATCACTTTTTCCTTTGTAGTAGACACCTTCAGGCTACTCAGTGTCATCTCCTCCTTGGACTGTAAACTGACAAACTTCTAAGTCTCTGGAATAAAAGGGCTTGAGAGAATTAACATGGTAAACTCTGGGCTTTAGGGAGGAATTGGGAAATGCTATGAGGTAGTCAACAGCTCCCAGGTGCTCCTGGACCGTGAATGGCCCTTCCCATGATGTTCCATCTTATGGGCCTGTTGCGCCTTCAAGACCATAACCTGGTCTCCTACTTTGAAGGAAAGCTGCTTGGTATGTTTATCACAAGGTGCACGGTGATGCTAAATCAGGTCCACATTTCTCGAATGATCCATCATATGTGTGTGATAATTAAAATTAATAAGTTTCCTCAAAAAGTGTTAACAGTTGGCCACTGTGCCTATTGCAACTTCATCAGTGGACATCAGGGAAAAGTGTGGAACTGCTGCTGTAGACTGTAAATGTCACTTTCCAGGCATTCCAGGCATTACACCATAGCTTCAAACTCTGGACATCCAAGGAAGAAGATTCATAAGAATATTGAGGTTAATAGTCTATTACCTTGCACTTTGTGCAGTATTCTACTCTATTCTACTAACTGGTACAGATGGGTCTATTCTACATGATGCTAAAGTAGCACATATTGGTCTACTTTATTCTATTTATTCTATTCGAATTAGAACAGATGGGTACATTCCATTCTATTAACTAAAACAGAAGAGTCTATTGTATTCTAGAACATATGGGTCTATTCTATTTTATTCATTTTGATTCTAGTCAAGTCTAGTCTAAACAAGAACACATAGGTATATCGTAATCTAGTCTAGTCTAGTCTAGTCTAGTCTAGTCTATTTCTTCCTTCACATTGGTAACTTGGCATATTTGCAAATAAAGAAAACCAATTAAAAGGCTAAACCGCCTTTCTACTTGCACTTACTACTTGAATAGAAAATTAGAGCCTGTAGTACATCTGGTCACTCTCAGATCCCAGAGAGAACACAGACCAAGAACAAAGAACACACACAAAGGCTTCCCTCCACCGAGATTTTAAAGTATCTTGTCTCCTGATTGGTCCTCTGGTCAGGTGTTGCAGGTCACTGTTTGTTAACCCTTTACAGGTGAAAGAGACATTAACCCTTAGCTATCTGTTTATGACAGGCATCCAGTACACATAAGGTGACAGTAAAAAAAAAAGCTGAATGGGCTCCATGGTTGCCGTGCTATGGCGTCTGCCAGGGTAATCCAGGGAAAAAGGGCGCGAAATGATTGTCTGCCATTGTTTTCCCAGAGGAAGGAATGAGTGATGACATTTACCCAGAACCACCCACGACAATGATTTTTGCCCCATCAGGCACTGGGATCTCAACCCAGAATTCCAAGGGACGGGGGAGACTGTGTGAACTATGGGATAGCTATGGAATAGATACCCACAGTGCAACGCTCCGGAAATCAACACTAGCCTCAGACCATGGACACACACAGCCGAATTAATGTGCTTAGTGTGGCCACGTGCACTAGACTTTATACAATCTGTTTTACAAAACCAGTTTATGTAAAATCGGACTAATCCCGTAGTGTAGACGTATCCAAAGTTCCACTACTGCAGGCCAGCCGACAAGCTCTGATTCGGCCAGTGCCCAGCATTTGCACAGGGGTGTTTCACTGAGTCAGTCATTGTCCTCTGACCAGGACACAAGAGATGAAAAGGAAGAGCAGCTCACCATGGGATGTGGTGGATTTTCCAAGTGGCGTGGTGGATTTTCCTTCAGTTGGAGTCTTTAAGTCAAGACTGGACATTTCTTCCTAGAAGATACAACCAGAAGTGATGTGCTTAGTGCAGGAATCATGGGGTGGGAATCTCTGTCCTGTGTTGTACAAAGGTTTGGCAGAATTCATTTTTCTAAATAGTTCTGAGGGATGATATCAATGCTTTCTGAAACATTTTTTAGATTGTTATTAATTGAAATTTTCACAGTTGTGTGAAATTATGGAGGGGTGGTTTATGCCTTATGTCCCTTGCAGTTCATGTTTCAGGATTTCAGCCAGCTGCCTCCAAGGGTTAGTAAAGGATTTTCTCTCTCTCTCTCTCAGGTACTGGGCTGGCTGATTCATGCTCACATGACTTAAGGGATGGCTTTCCATTGAATGTGCTGGTGCCTTGTCATGACCATACAGGCAGTGTACCCAAACAGTGTCTGGAATGCTGATAAAGTGCTTTGTAGATAATAAACCTGGACAAACAATATTCAAGGTTCCATCTAGATCTGGTCAAAATTGATAAGTATTTTCCATAGGGGCAAACAAGCAAATTAAATATTCTTTTTTTTTTTTTAATATATATTGACAAGTTCTTGGATGATAGAAAAATGCCTTTTTGTTTGTTTGTTTTTCCATTTTGAGGATGTTTCCTACTCTTTTCCCCTTTCTACAGTAAAAGAAGGAAGTGAGAGGAAAAGGGGAGAAAAGAATCAAGAACAAAAAGAAATTCTGGAATTTCTTTTCATTTGTAAAATTAAAAAAATAATTTAAGAAAGAAAGAAAGAAAGATCATTTCACACGCACACAGAAAATCATTTCATTCGGTTAACATTTTTTCATGGATTTTTTCTGGTGTTTTTACACAGTTTTCACTGAAAAAAGATGAGATAGAAGAAAAAAACTGATTTCATTTTTCAGGTTTGAAAACAAAATAAAACTTTTTCAGTTTTAATTTAATCAATGAAAAGCCGATGCCCTACAACATTTCTATTTATTTTTTAAGATAAAAAAAATCAATTTTTCATGAGAAGAAATGTTTGTTGAAAAACACAACCAAATCAACAAAAATGCCTGCCTCTGGGTATAACTTGTGAGTGAATGTTGGCACAGAATACCTGCCAATCTGAGCTTGCTGCTACTGCCATCTTCACCTCACGGCCCCTGCAAACCAGCTAGTGCTCATTACACACACACAGGGCACATGTGGCCAGTCACAAACAATGATGTCTTCACACTTCACAAGGAACGTTGTTATATGGGCTAAACCCAGCTGATAAGGACCAGATTGGGCCAGGCAACAGCACCAGGCTCACAGGGCCCTTGGAGGTGGGGAAGTTGGACAAACACAAAGAAATGAACCCAGAGCCCCAGTCAACAGGGACAGTCCTCACCCATCTGGGGGTTTGATAGTGCGCTAGGAGATGTGTACTCATAGAACAGAGGCCATTCTTGGGGATGGCCTGTGAAATGGTCATTGCAAAGGGACTCAGCATATGGCAACCTCGGAGAGAATCTGCTTTGCTGCTACTAACCACACAGAACAGTATGAAGGCAGGGAGCTGCTACAGTGAGTGTCCCCACAAATGATAGCAGAATCAGGGACTGCACCATCAGTCTCTGGTGGCAAAGACAGTCCGTTGAGATGCCTTGAAGCTTTGGCAAATGAGGGGAATGATTAGAAAATGGTTATGGAGGTAGTCACCAGGTGGCGCTGTTAAACATTGTTTTAAAAGTTTTTTATTTGCCTTTGCTTGTGAGTCTCTGAAGAAGTGCTGTAGGGCTCTTCAGTTTGTGACTCAGTTTCTTTTGCGGTGACCTGTTGCAAACTGCAGAAGAGTTTGCTTCCTGTCATAATGTCCATAAATAGAGTCAAATATTGGGATAGAGCTGCTTCTTTGGAACAGACCTAGGTGCATGGGTCAAGAGCCCTAAAAGAAGGAATTTCATGCATGTTGTTTCTTTCCACCTCTGTTCCAGGACTGGTTCATGTAGTGTCAAGTTACACTAAAAAGTAATCCAGACTCCACATCACTGGATTCTCCTCCAATGGGAAACCAATCACCAAGTCCCGGTTTCTGCTATCATTCAGAAGAGGACAGAGAATATTGTCAAACAAATAAAGATGAATAATTAATAATCATATCAAAGTTCCTTGGGGTAAATATTTCCATTGGGATTGGATGTGTGTATTTTGAATGTGTTGTGTGTGACAGAGAGATTTCCTTTCAAACAAAGCCTTCACTTGCAAACTACAGATTAAATTAACACTCTGTACCCTTTGTTTTTGCTAAACTGCATGACCTGAAAAACCAGTCTGACAAGCTTCACTTTTCTTAGCCATTCTTACATATGAAGTTTCTCCACTGAAGACAAAGCGACAACTGACATGCATAAAGATTACTCAGCAGTGTCAGTGGCTACAGGACCAGGCACTCCATGAGCAATGTGTTTACATTTCAACCATGCAGATCAATGATCTCCTACTGCTGGGATCAGAAAGGGGAGTTTCTCTGGGTGTGGGCAATTGGTTGCATTAGGACAGTTGTTTGTACTGACTGCACAGAACACACAGCACTAACTCCCCAGGCTCAGCCCCTTTGGAGGTGGAACCAGGGGAAACTCAGCCTGCTGTGGAGAAGGATACAAATATGTGGTAACCTCTGCACTGTGCAAATAGAGAGGAAATAGCATGTTCTAACACAGCACACGGCAGCTGCTTATCCATTCAGGTAGATGCAGGTGTCTTTGCTGAAAAGATCCAGATTTTGCAGAGAGAGAGAGACAAGAACTTCAGCTTATGAATCTATGTCCTGGCTGCTGAACACAGAGAAACAAGCTTGCTTCAAGCTTCAGCTGTCGTGTGGTTACAGGTGAGCACCATCATCCTGACTGCGTTTCTATCCCACCTTCCAGACAGGGGCATGAATGGGCTTTGTGAATATAAACAGTCTTAGCCTCACCTTCCCCCAGCAGTGACAGTCAGTGTTCATAGCACCATTTAACAGTGAGAAAATTGAGATACATGTCTTGCGAAAGGTCCTCAGCTAGCGGTCTGGTCCACTGAGTCCAATGGAGTTATGGTTCATTCACTCCAGCCAGGGCTCTGGGTCAGTGTGACTAGGCCAAAGCCTGGAGTATCATAGTGGGAATCCAAACAAAGTGAAGCAGAAAGAAAGGACCATAATAACAACATGTAAAATGTAAGGAGGAAATTAGCAGGATGGCAAAGGGTGGCTTGACCTTTGAAGGGAGCTGGGCTCTGCCCCCACCTCTGCCTTGTCCTCTGAACCCAGCCTTTGAGTTTAGGTTTGGTGACAAGACGGTAGCTCGGGGTGGGGCTTCCTAAAAGAGGGAGGCAGCTGCGCTCCCCTGATCAGATAGATGTGGGGAGCTGTCAGAGAGCTGGGCCTGACACTCAGGGAAAGAGGAGAGGGCTGCAGGGTGTTTTCTGCAGGGGATCCAGACGGGAAGCAGAGTCAGAAAGGAGTGGGAAAGAAACTCTCTCTAGCAACAGTGAGGTGTAGGAGCAAATCCTGGACAGGGAATGAGAGGATAAGGAGAGGCTTGCTGGGAGATTCTAGCTCTGAGTGAAACCCTTATTTCAGGTCAATAGAGAAGACCACAGAAGGAGAGGGTAATTCAAAGGCACCAACAGTGGAAGTTGGTTTGATGGAGGGATGAGGTGGGAAGTGGAGGCAGCAGCAGGATCTGATAAGAGAAAAAGTTCGACTGCCAGAGGGAATTTGAAGAACAAGTGGTCTGAGTTAAAAGCAAGCAGCAAACTCTTTCAGTTTGTCTGAAACAGGAAACTACAAGACTCTGTGGATCCACTGAACTCTCAGGGAATAATGATAAGGACTAAAGTTGGTAGGAAATTTTCCAACACTCAGTTTCATCAGAAAATGGCAATTCGTCAGATTGAAATGTTTCATACAATCATAGAAGTGTTGGACTGGAAGGGACATCAAGGGATCAGCTAGCCCAGCCCCCTGCACCTAGACAGGACCAAGTAAACCTAGCCCCTCCCTGACAGATGTTTGGACAACCTGGTCTTAAAAACCTCCTGTGATGGGGAGTCCACAACTGCCCTTGGAAACCTAGTCCACAGCTTAACAACCCTTAGAGAGAGAAAGGTTTTCCTAACATCTGACCTAAATCTCCCTTAAAGCAGACTAAGCCCATTACTTGTTGTCCTACCTTCCGTGGACATAGAGAACAATTTTTTCCCATCTTATTTATAACAACCCTTAACCTATGTGTAGACTATTATCATGTCCCACCTCAATCTTCTGTTCTCACCTTTCTTCATGGGTGAAGTTTCCTAAACTCTTTATCATTTTTGTTGCTCTCCTTTGGACTCTTCTCATAGTTCTCCACATCTTTCCTAATACATGGTGCTCAGAATTGTACCCCTTATGCCAGCTAAGTCCTCAGCATCACCACATAGGGTGAGACAATTACCTCTTGTGTCTTACATATGACATTCTTGTTAATACTCCTAATCATTTTCACTGTCCTTCTATGCACCTTTTCCAGTTCTAATCTATCTTTTTTTTTGAGATATGGCAACCAGAACTGCTCTCAGTGTTCAAGGTGTGGGTGTACCATGGATTGATATATTAGCAAAATAATATATTCTGTTGTGTTATCTATGCCTTTCCTTATGGTTCCTAACATTCTGTTTGCTTTTTTGACTGCTGCCGCAGATTGAGTGGATGTTTCAGAGAACTATTCACAATGACTCCAAGATCTTTCTTGAGTGGTAACCGCTAACTTTGACCCTCATTTTGTGTGTATATTTGGGATGATGTTTTCCAAAGTGCAATATTTTGCATTTATCAACATTGAATTTTATTTACCATTTTGTTTCCAGTCAGTAATTTTAGTCAGATCCCTTTGTAACTCTTCTGACATCTGTTGTCTCTATCATCATTATTTTCCTGAGAACCCCTCCACTGCAGAGACACAGAAATAATTTTCCAGTGCTCCTCTCACAGTGTGCATGAGACACATGCCCCAATGTCTAAGTTTAGACAATCATGTAAGACCTGGTCACTAGGAGAGGGAAAGGAGATTTTGCATCTTTATGGAATTAACTGATGATGCTTGATGAACTGTTAACACTGTGTTCTTCTGATTTGATGGCAAAGTTTTTTTTGTTTGGTTGTTTTTTTGTGTTCCTAATATCAACCCATGGCCAACACAGAATGGAGAAATCAAACGACCATCACAGAATTTATCTTCCTGGGATTTGGGGATCTCCCTGAGTTGCAGATCCTTCTCTTCCTGCTGTTTCTAGTGTTCTACATTGCAACCATGGCTGGCAACGTCCTCATTCTTGTGCTAATTGTGACTGATCAGCACCTTCACACCCCCATGTACTTCTTCCTCGGGAACTTGTCCTTCTTGGAAACCTGCTACACCTCCACCACCCTGCCCAAGATGCTGGCCAGTCTCCTGACTGGGGATCGGACCATTTCAGTCAGTGGCTGCCTTGCACAACTGTTCTTCTTTGGTTCTCTGGCAGGTACAGAATGCTGTCTTCTAGCAGTGATGTCTTATGATCGGTATTTAGCGATATGTAAACCCCTGCACTATTCAGTTCTGATGAATATCAGGTTTTGTCTCCTGTTGGCTGCTGGGTCATGGGTCAATGGTTCTTTGGCTATTACCATCTTTATATTATTCATGTCACAGTTCATATTCTGTGGCCCGAATGAAATTGACCATTTCTACTGTGATTCCGGCCTATTGGTAAATCTTGCTTGCGGGGACACACACCTTATGGCATTGTTGCTTTCTGTCCTAGCCTGTGTATTCACTCTACCTCCTTTTCTACTAACCTTGACATCCTACGTGTGTATCATCACCACTATCCTGAGAATCCCTTCCATCACTGGGAGGCAGAAAGCCTTTTCCACCTGCTCCTCTCACCTAATTGTGGTGACAATTTTCTATGGGACCATAATGATTGTCTACATGCTCCCAAAACGTGATACACCACGAGTGCTAAAGAAAGTGCTCTCTCTTTGCTACACAGTCCTCACTCCTCTGGTAAACCCTCTGATCTACAGCCTGAGAAACAGAGACTTCAAGGAAGCCTTGAGCCAAGCAGTCATTAAATACGTGGCTTTCACAAAGAATGTAGAGATGGGTAGATAATAGCTAAGGGCCAATTTTTCAAGGTGTTTAAACACCAAGTGGGATTTTGAAATCAAGATACTTTTGAAACTCCCATGAGGCACCTAAAATACCTTTGGAATTCTGGCCTTTAGCACGAGGTTTTAAAAGATTCCTGGGTGATTTGGTCAAAAAGCCTCTACTGAAATTAATTTGAAAACTCCCATTGAAAATCTCAGAACACATCTTAAAAAAATAAATGCAGATAATCTTCCTGGATCTACTGAGCTTTTATGGTCCCTCCCTTTGTCCATTTAACAGAAGGCACAAGCAAGTGAGGTTGTGGACAGCTCTGTCAGCCTCTCATGTTCGGCATTGACACATACAGGATGATGGTGTCTTTTCTCTTTTGGGGTGACTAAACATTCACACTGGGTGAGGTGTGTATGTGGCGTCTGAGAATGCGCAGAGCTGACAAGTCATATAAGCGACACTAACCACTAAATATCAAAGCAAATCCCTGGCTGTAACCCCAGCTGTACATTGTTTCTCTGCTGTTTGCAGTGTTGTTGTAACCATGTTGTTTCCAGATATTGTTTCTCTGTGTTCCATAATAAAAGCTTGTAATCAATGCCAGAGAATGTCATACAAATAAAACATAAGGAATGATGTTATCATCAGGTTGGTTGCTTCAAATGATATCTTATGCCTCTAAAGACACAATAGGGTATCCAAACGGAGCTCAAGCCTGTGTTGTCCAGTTAAGGAAAAGGACCAGGCTTGGAGATGGCCAGACATTTTTCCCCACCATGGAGGTTTAAGTAGGCACCAATCATTGTGAATATAAAATTTCCACAACATTTTTATTGCCAGGAAAAAAAAAGTGCATATTTCACCAAAATAAATAATTGTGCAAAATAAAAAAAATGAACCATTTCTAGATGTAATATATTCACCACCAGCTCCCTTGACTCTTTGGAAGGCAGGAGAAAGGCTCACTCATCCTTTCCTCAGGCCACAGACTGAAAGCTGCTGTTTTGCTGGGAGATTGATCTACATTTGAATTAAGACATATGCAGTAAATGGTCTGAATTCCTGGAGTCACGTGACCAGGTATTTTTTAGATGAAGTTTCTAGGTCTTTTTTAGATACAAGGAAAAGCTTGAAAATGGATCTCAAGTGTAACTGGGACAGTGATATCTACCTGAGTGTGCAGAGAGCCTGAGACAATAGCTCTCCAAGGACGGAGTTGACTGGAGTGTAATCAATGCAGCACCTCCTGTCTGAGTCAGTGGAGAGACTGAGACAATCACTCTTTGGGGAGGGGAGAAGCTGTCTTAAATGTAATCAACACAGCAATATTGGCCTGAGTGTGCAGAGAGCCTGAGATAATAGCTTTCAACTGGGGGAACTGCACCACTCATGTCAATGGAGTGTTGGACCCAGTAACCTTGAGAGGACCCCACCAACCATATCTCAGCACAGGACACTGTGAGTGTAGAAGGAGGTGAAGATCACAGTGGGCCCAGCCTCACACACATCCCTCCAAGGCCAGTGGGTCCAACACTCCATTGAGATAAATAGTGCAGTTCTCCCCACTGAGAGCTATTGTCTCAGCTCTCTGCACACTCAGGCAAATAACACTGTGTCAGTTACACTTGGGAGCCATCCTCGAGCTTTCCACTATAACTTAAAAACCTAGAAACGTGTTCTTAAATTAAAGCTGAGATTCTGCTGTAACCATGTCCTTTGGAAATTAGTGCTTTTATCTCAATCAAGTGTAGATTAAACCCCCTAAGCCAAGAAGCAGCTTTCCATTTGAGGCCCAAGGAAATGGGAGGGAACGATGAGTGAGTCTTTCTTCTGCCTTCCCATAGGGCCAAGGGAGCTGGTGGATGGATGATCTGCACATTTAGGTCTGACCTCTCAGACCAGGATGGAGAGGCAGAGCAGAGGAAGAATGTCTGCAGTTAGACACGTGTGACTGGCCTATACCAGCTGACCTGGACTCATGGGGTTTAGGCTGTGGTGGTGTTTCATCGTAGAGTAGACTTCTGGGCTTAGGCTGGAGTCTGGGTTCTAGGCCCCTGTGAGGTGGGAGGGTCCCAAAGCAGGGACTGCAGCCCAAGCATGGAAGTCTGCACTGCAATTAAATATCCCAGCAGCAAGTGTCAGCTGGCACCTTCCAGCCATGAGTGTCTAACTGCAGTGTAGACATACTCTCAGGGAGCAGTCAGCCAGGTTGGCCAAACCTAGGAGGGCAAAGGAAGGGCACAAACTAAGGGCCATATTATCCAAACCTCTCATGTGGCGGGTGACGAGCTGTGTCAAAAATCTGACCCAGGAGCTGCTGGCTGATCGGTGTTTTTGAAAACCTGTCTCTTTTCCTTGCCAAAATGGGAGTGAAGCTTTTTTGGGAAATCTGTCCTCAGCTGTAGGTGCCAAGCTGCTGGAAATCAGGCCTTCCAGGTGGCATTTTCAAAAGCACCTGCGTGGTTTAAGAGCCTAACTCCCATTTCTAAAGTCATTGGGATTTGGGCTCCTAAACAGCTTAGTGGCTTTTGGAAAATCCCACTCCATCTAACAAGCTCAATGCTGAAACATCCCAGTCCAGGAGATGTGCCAGGGAACATAAGAGGGTGCAGAATTCTGTCTCTGTGTAGGTGCCCTCATGACTGTCTGAGCATCTCCCAAACGTTAATGGATTTTCTTCACACAAACCCCCTGTGAGGTCGGAGAGGATTACGCCCATTTTACAGATAAGGATTGAGGGCATAGGGAAGATTGAGGGACTTTCCTAAAATCATACAGGATATTTGTAGCTGAGTTGGGCACAGAACTCAAGCCTCTTTAATCCCCACTTAAGCTTAAACCCAGTCCAGGTCATCATCCACTTGACCAGTCCAATAGGAAAAGATGCAATAAATTCAAGGTGAAGAAACCTTAGTATGGCACACATCATCAAACAGCTCAATCCTAGACAGAGCTAGGCGTGAGGCCGAGAATATTCATTTGTTTTCCCCACCCACACTTGCCTCCCCTTCCAAACTCAGCCAGAAAATCTGCCACACCTGGGCCTGAAACTAGGGCCAGTTTCTTGAAGTTTCCTTCTCAAGGAAAAGAAAAAAAAGGGTTAGAATGAAAACAAACGTGTAGAACTGCTCAAATTTTTCATTTGGAAGCGGAAACAATGTTGGAAAATGGCCTTTTTAAAATGGAAACCTTTCATTGAAATTGTAGATTTTGAATGAAATATTCTGCTTTTATCATTGAAAATGCATTATTTTTATTGTTGTTGTTGTTATGTTTGTTTTCCCCACTCTCTCCATCCCCATCCCTCTTTATCCATGATGTCCATTGGGAGTGACAGGGGTGCATTTATCTCATTGAGAACTGATTTTTTCATTGCAGAAGATTCTCAAAAAAACCTAAAATTGAGCTGAAAAAGGCTGTGAAACATCCCCAGACAAGAATGACACAAAATGAGCATATTAATTGAATTAGTAATCTTGTATTGTCATTTTTAATCAAAATATTTTAATATGATATATCTATAGAAACTGATAACATTCACTTCAATTTTTATTGTATGTTTAAAATTCATTGACCCTGGAATTGTTTTTGCAAGTTCTTTTCCTGCCAGCGCAATCTTAGCTCTCTGTACTGAATCTTGTTCTGATGTCTCAAAATCTGACATAGACATCACGTACGTCACACTTATTATCAAACCCTTAAAATGAATACAAAATTTCATTCTAGTAGCATCCTGAGCTTCAGTGAAACTGCAAATATTAGTCCTGAAACCGAGTGAGCGATAGAACAGCCAGTGTGTCCCTGATTCACAAAGTGTTTCTCAGGCTGTTAAGGAGGGAGTTAGTACACAGAAGCAGACAGAAAACACTTTGTTGAGGTGTCTGAAAAAAACGGTTAATTTAAGCACACAATTCATCCCATTGTAGTCAAGTGCTTAAAATCAACTGTTTCCTTTACCTTCCTGTATAATGGATTACATATTCAATGATCCCCTCAATTTTTCCAAATAATGGCCAACTAGAACCTGCTTCACAGAATCAATAAATCAGCTCAGATTCCCCCCAGTCAGAGCTGCTGAGGGGGATTTTTCTGTGAAAATTGTTGAAAGAAAACAAACTTCTGATTTTGTCTGAATATTTCGACTTGTTTCCGTATTGTTGGTTGATTTTTTTTTCAGTTTTGGCGTATTCCCCCATCCACTTTCACATTTCACTTTGCCCACCATTTTTCCTAGTGAAAAGAACCTGCACTTTGAGTTTTTACTTCTTTCCCCTGGAAACGTGCATTAATAATGGCAAGGTGAGGACAAAGTGTTACTTTCCCTCCCTTTCATTTTTTTCATTTTCATTTCAATATTTTTCTGGTGGAAAAAAAGGTCTGGTTTTCCATCTTTCTCTGTAATTTATTATTGTCAGAAAAGTGAGATACAAGTCTGTTCCTCTTCCAGTAAGAAGAAATATTTTCTCTCAGCTTTAAATCTTCTTTTTACTTTTTTCACATTCTTACAGGCTAAGAAATTGAAGTAAAATGGGGGGAAAAAGTCTCCCGCTTGTTTAATTTTTTCCATTCAAAAAGTGGGGAGAAGAGTAAAAATAAAGGCAAAACTCCATCTTTTTCACTTTCCTTATTCAATTAAAACATTAAAATGTTTCCAAAAGTGTCCCCTTCCCCCATTTTCTCTCTAAGGTGGAACAAGCAGGTCAGACTATCTTAAGTCTTGTGAAAATACGAATGTATTCACTGCTTTTAGCAGGGCCTTCTTGACCTCTCTGTTTCTCAGGCTGTAGATGAGTGGATTGACCAGGAGGGTCAGAACAGTGTAGAAGACTGAGAACACTTTGTTCAGGGCTTTCAGTGTGTTGGTTTTGGGGAGCAGATACACAATAATTATGGTCCCATAGAAAATTGTCACCACGATGAGGTGAGAGGAGCAGGTGGAAAAGGCCTTTTGCCTGCCGGTGGTGGAAGGGATTCTCAGGATACTGAGAATGATATAAACATAAGACGTCAGGGTAAGGAATGGGAGCTGGGTGAATATTGAGGCCAGAATGAGGATGGCGAGTTCAGCCAGATGCGTGTCACTGCAGGACAGTTTTATTATTGGGTTGAAATCACAAAAGAAATGATCAATTTCATTGGGGCCGCAGAAAATGAATTGGGATATCAGGGAGGTGATTATGGTGCTAGCCAGAAACCCACTTACCCAAGAAGCAGCTGCTAGCATGGCACAGACATTGCCTTTCATAAGGGCTGCATAACGCAGTGCTTTGCAGATGGCTAAATACTGATAATAAGACATCACAGATAAGAGATAACACTCAGCAAGTACCAGGAAAGCAAAGAAATAATATTGCAAGAAGCAGTTTCTGATTGAAATGGTTCTGTCCCCAGTCAGGAGACTGGCCAGCATCCTGGGCAGGATGGTGGAGGTGTAGTAGATCTCAAAGCAGGACAAATTCCCCAGGAAGAAGTACATGGGGGTGTGAAGGTGCTGATCAGCCATAACTACCATAACAATGAGGATGTTCCCTGCCATGGTCACAATATAGATCACTAGTAAGAGCAGGAAGAGAAGGGTCTGTAATTCAGAGATATTATTGAATCCCAGGAGGATGAACTCTGTGACGGATGTTTGGTTTCCCTGATCTCTATTCACCATGGTTTTATCTAGGGTAAAGGCAATACATGATCAAAAAATAAAGATTATGATTTACTTTAAATTTTCTTTCTCGTCGCTTCCCCTCCCATCATTAACCTTTCTTGTGTATTTAGATTTAGAAGGCAAATAACCTCTAGGGCCTCTGCCAATCTGCCCTGGAGGAAAATTCCTTCTCAACCCAAAATATGGCAATCAGCTAAAGTCTGAATACATGGGCAAGACTCACCAGCCAGCACCCAGGAAGGAATTACCTGTAGTAACTCAGATTTCACCCCATCTAACATCCCATCACAGACCCTGGGTATATTTACCTGCTAATAATCAAAGATCAATTAATTGCCAAAATTAGGCTAGCCCATCATACCATCCCCTCCATAAAATTATCAAGCTTAGCCTTTTGCCCCCACTACTCCCCTTGGAAAACAGTTTGCAGTCACTGCCACCATCCTGGTCAGGTTGTCAGTAATAGATCCCCACTGCTATAGTCTTATTATTTGAGCATGGAATTACTATCCATAGAGATTCTATGATACAGTTTGGTTCTATGCTTTTTTTCACATATAGTGCCACTCCCACAACAGCACCACTTGTTCTGTCCTTCCAGTATATTTTGTATTCTGGTATTACTGTGTCCCATTGATTATCCTCATTCCTTCAAGTTTCTCTGATGCCTATCATATCAATATCCTCATTTAATACAAGGCACACTAGTTCACCCATCTTATTATTTAGACTTCTAGCATTTGTATGTAAGCACTTTAAGATTTTATCACTTTTTTAGCTGTCTGCCATTACATGATGTAATTGAATGAGAGTCTTTTCATTTGACTATTCCTACCTGTATTTTGTCATCTTCCATCCCCTCCTCCTTACTAGGACATAGAGAATATCCATTAATAGACCCTCCCCTAAGGCATGTCTCTGTCTGAACCACTTGCTCCTCCATACCTGTTGGCTTTTCCTCAGCCCTTAGTTTAAAAGCTGCTTTACAACCTTTTTAATGTTAAGTGCCAGCAATCTGGTTCCATTATGATTTAGGTGATGCCCATCCTTCCTGGATAGGCTCCCCTCATCCCAAAAGGTTCCCCAGTTCCTAATAAATCTAAAACCCCTCCTCCCTACACCATTGTCTCATCCACACATTGAGATCCTGCAGTTCTGTCCCTGAGTCTGGGACTAGAAGCATTTCAGGGAATGCTACCATGGAGGTCCTGGGCTTTAATCTCTTAACTTGCAGCCTAAATTTGACCTCCTTGATCTCTGTTGTATCCTTCCCTATGTTATTGGTACCTACATATACCACGACTACCAGCTCCTCCCCAGCACTACACATGAGTCACATGAGTTAGTCATGTTGTATCACAGGGCTTCCTTCATTTGAGAAGAGAAGTTATGTCTTGATATGGTGGATATAGGTAAAATCACATCAACCATGATCTTTCCCCTTTCTACTAGGGTTAACCATGACCAGCAAACATGTTAGAAGGTGTTGCTAAGGTTCACATTCAAACATGTGTTATTGAATGAGAATTTGATATTCCCAGTCTAGCCAAATATCTACACTGATCAGTTTCACATAAGCCCCTTCCATATTTCTTCGAGGTGCCTTCCTTATAAGACTCATTGATATCTCATATCCAATGTTTGCTGGGAGTTTTGCCATTGACTTAGGAATGTAGGACACAGGATTGAAAGGGCCCTACTGAGTCATGAAGCCCATTCCCCCTGCTGTCACTGGCAATCCCTTCACGTAATCCCATTCATAAATTTATCAAATCTCATCTCAAAACTAGTTAAGATGTTTGCCCCTGTTAACTCCTGTTGGAGGCTTTCCCAGAACCTCCCTCTTCTGATTATTAGAAATCTTTGTCTAAGGGCTTGTCTAGGTGAACAACTAGTTCACAGCAAGTTGGTGCAAATCTACTACACACTAGCCTACTGTGGACTAGCTATCCAAGTGGACCTTGCTGACAGGCATCTAATCCCTTTTCCTAGCACAGTAATGAACTGTTAGTGAATGTCAGCAAGGTCCACAGGGACAGTTAGTCTATGGAAGGGTAGCTTGGGGTAATTCACACCCAACTTGCCATGAACTCAATATTTATATAGACAATATAAGTCATAAATCCAGACTACATTTATTCCTGGCCTGTTTATCCCCATTAGTTACACTGTATTTACCTCCCTGATGTATTTATGGAGAGAAATCTCAACCTCTGTTTTATTAGGTTTAACAAGCCAAGATCTTTTAATAGGCTCTGTTCAACAGGGCTGTGATTTCACACAGTAGTTTTAATATTGTTCTCACTTATTTTTTCGCTCTAGGAAATTATTGACATATAACTAAACATTTCTTAAATATGGAAGATGATGCTTACCTGAAATGCCAGAATATTTCAAGTTTGGAGCAACAGTCTCTCATTGTTCTGGGATTCTTATTCCACTCTCTCTTTTCTCACGCATTTAATTACTCATTGAAGAGAAATGTAGGTGCCGGAATCACCCAATCTGTCCTGCATCATGACCTTCCCCTTGTATTTCTAAGATGCAGATGCCCCTTCATTCAGACAGGAAATAAGGCATACATTTACCATTGGAGCAATATATGAATGGTCGTGGCAGATACTCCATCACTGGCAATTTATAAATCAAAATAAAGTAAATAAATGGAAGTGAAGTCTGGGATCTTCAGAATCACACAGGGGATTCACATGACCAGATCTCAATAACTTCGGGGAAAATTTGGCATCTGTATAACTTAGCTAGCTGTCAAATCTCAGCTGAAGAGATGCTTTGACTAGGAATTCTTATGTGACTTTGGTGATCACCTGGACCTGGTGGAACTGTTCAGCTTAGAAAGACATGGCTAAGCAGGGATCTGATGGAGGTAAATAAAATCATGAATAGTGTGCAGAAAGTGAATAGAAAAGTAATATTTACCCGTTCCTGTAATACAAAAACCAGGGGTCACCCGATGACATTAGTAGGCAGCAGGTTTAAAACAAAAAATAGGAAGTATTTTTTTTCCCCACAGAAAATACAATTAGCATCTGGAACCCATTGCCACAGGATGTTGTGATGATCAAAAGTATGACTGGGTTCAAAAATGAACTAGATAAGCTCATGGATGACAGGTCCATCAATGGCTATTAGCCAAGATTTTCAGGGATGCAACCCTATGCATTGGGTGACCCTGAATGTCTGACTTGCAGAAGCCAGGAAGGAAAGACAGGGGAGGACCACACCAGAATTATCCTGTTCTGTGCACTCCCCCTAAAGCACTTGGCATTGTCAGAAGACAGAATACTGGGCTAGATGGACCTTTCGTCTGACCCACTATGGCCATTCTTATTTGCTGCTTATCTATGATAGGAGATACCGTGAATGTTGGTGTTCACGTCTGTGGATTCAAATCCCTCAAGTCCCTGCAGTGTACTAGGACAGAGGAATGTACATAAGTCTGGGGCTCGACAGTAAGATTTCTTCTGCCTATTATAGAGTGTCCTGCACAGCTGAGGCTGGTAGTCACAACTGTGGCATCTGGAAGATAAATCTCCATCTTTCAATTGCTCTCCAGCTAGCTTGGTTTGTGCTAATAATAAGGTTTCATTGAGGGGAACTTCACAATGTATATTTGTTAACAGCTTACTAGTAAATCAAAAGTTTTTAATTGAAATATCTTAAATGATAAATGGGTTTTTGACAGAAGGAATATTTTCAAGGGAAATTATTCATTTTTCTTAAAAATCATTTTTGTTGAAAACAATCAAAATTTTGGGTTTTTTTCTTTTTTCATTAAAATATTCAATATCTCAGTTCAGTTTTCAGTTAAAAAAATGCTTTTTGAAAACCAGACATCTACAGAAACCTGATTATTTCTAACCAAAGATGGCTTTAAAAAAACATTTTATGGGAAATTTGGGAAAAAAATGGAGGAGAAAATTGAAATTTCCAGAACAAAAATATTTCACATTTTTCAGTTAGCTTATTACTGACAAATTCCTGAAAAATATAATCAGCCCTTACAGGGGGAAAAACTTGCATTTCAGTACTGTGAATAGAAAAATTAAACAAACATACATCTTTCTTTCTTTCTTTCTTTCTTTCTTTCTTTCTTTCTTTCTTTCTTTCTTTCTTTCCATCTTATCAAAAAGGGGTTGACGTTTCATTCACCATAAGATTCCTGTAGAACAAGCCTGAATCTCTTAGTTGTTTCTCCTTTTATCCCTAAAATAGTCTGAAATATTTACATATATAGAGCCCTTTTCATCTTCAAAGTATTTTACAATATTAAGGCCCCAATTCAGTGAGGAACCTCAGAACATGTTTATCTCCTTCTTTCTTCTGCACCACACTTTAGTGCATAAATTTAGACAACATGTGCCTAATTCCCACTGACTTCAGTTGGACTTAGGCACATGAGAGCTGAAACAGGACCAAACTAGTTCAGTCTTTACATAACTCTGAGTTATGTAGAGATCCTGGGCAGAAAAATCCTACATCGGACAGGCTTAGTGGAAAAGTTTTCTTTACTGTGTAATTTTATTGTAGGTTAAAAGAGAGGGGGGGAGATTGTTTACCTTAACACAGGTGCGGAAGAAGCCCAAATCTCAGTTGTGACTGCTTCATTCAATGATCCACAGACAAATATTCAGGTTCTGCAGTCTTCTATTCGCACCTAGAACACGGGCTATCAATCTCTCCGTAACGAGACCTGACCTCATTGGATAGGACACTGTGGTGCTGCTGACATCCTTGGTGCGACTTGCCTTGTATTCTTAGCAGAGGCTGAATGCCTCTCCTGTTTCATCATTTATGCTGCAAACAAGAAGTGAAATCTCCCTTGGTCTCTCTGCTAACGAGCATCTTCAATTATCGAGAAGAGCATGTGAATAAGGATTGATTTTATTTTTAGACAAATAAACATCAGAGGTAACAGAGTCAAATGACCTCCAGGGAAGGTCATGTGGAGAGAACTTCTGATGTCAAAGAATTGTTTTCAATCACTTTTAAGGGATGAATGCTGGGTTAGCAGTGAAGCTATATGCCACCACTGGAAGCAGCAACATTTGAAGGCCCCGATGCTGCTTTCCTAGGGCACCAATCTGTCCCATAGACCCTTGAAAGAAATTGTTCCAGCCATCTAGGAAGAAAGAGATCAGCCACCTAAGTGGATTGCAGAAACAAAATGGAAATTCATGTTCTCCTTTCTGATTGATCTGGACTCATTTTCTGCACTAGGTGCATGAAAAGTATTGTATTATTACTGAAGCCATCTGACAGACAGAAGCAAAAAAGAGTAACGTAAAAACAAACACCACCCCAATGTACAATATTAAAATATTATTAATAATAATAACAGTAATAATAATGAATTCCTTCCATTCTATAGCTAGAAGCCACTAAAACCTCTTCCCCATTAGTATCTAGAATATCTTTGTGCTTCCAGAATTTTGTTCTTACTGATGTCCTCTGTGATTTACTTGTCCCATACGCAATTCATTCATTTATTTTATCTCTAATGAATCTCTCCAGAAAATACATCACATAATGGTGTGAATCTAGCTTAACCCTAAAGGAAAACTACCTAAGGTGATGATCTCCCTTCACGTACCGACACTTTACAATAGAACCTCAGAGTTCTGAACACCAGTATTATGAACTGACCGATCAACCACACACACTTCATCTGGAGCTGGAAGTACGCAATGAGTCAGCTGCAGAGAGAGAGGATGAGGGAAGCAAATGCAGTACAGTGCTGTGTTAAACTTAAACTACTTAAAATATAAAGAGAAAATTAAAAAAAAAGTTTTGACAAGGTCAGGAAACTTTCTGTGCTTTTTCATTTAAATTAAGATGGTTAAAAGCAGCATTTTTCTTCTGCATTGTAAAATTTTGAAGCTGTATTAAGTCAATGTTCAGTTTAAACATTTGAAATAACAACTAGAGCATTTTGTTCAGAGTAAGGAACTTTTCAGAAGTATGAACAACATCCCTTCCTGAGGGGTTTGTAATTCTGCCGTTCTACTGAATCCAGTTTTGAACTTCCCACTGCAGAAAGGATGTGGACTCAACAAGGAGCAATGGTCTCAAGTGCAGTGGGGACAGTCAAGGTTGGATATTAGGAAAAACTATTTCACTAGGAGGGTGGTGAAGCACTGGAATGGGTTACCCAGGGAGGTGGTGGAATCTCCATCCTCAGAGGTTTTAAAGTCCTGGCTTGACAAAGCCCTGGGTGCGATGATTTCATAGAATCATAGAATACCAAGGTAGAAAGGGACCTCAAGAGGTCATCTAATCAAATCCCCCGATCAAAACTGCACCCTCCTGCTAGTTATACAGCCACATACCTAGATGATGTCATCATCCATACACCAGACCACTAATCCCGCTAAATGCACCATAGGGCTAGTAGATTCGAGGTACCTGGGATATATTGTAGGATAGGGCATAGTGAAGCCCCAAACAGATAAGCTAGAGGTGATTCAAAACTGGCCCTGACCTACCTGAAAGAAGCAGGTCCCCGGATTCCTAGGTGTGGTAGGCTACTACTGATGTTTTATTTCCCCCTTCGCCACTAGGGCAAGGCCCCTAAAAGACCTGGTGAAGGCCCAAGGCACAGACATGGTGAAGTGGACCAGTGCAGCAGGGGTGGGATTCAAAGACCTTTGATGGCCCTCTGTAATGACCCCATGCTCATAGCCCCAGACTTTAACAAGAAATGTATTTTATAAACAGGTGCTTCTGAGATGGGGTTGGGGGAAGTTCCGTCACAAATGGTGGGAGAAAAGGAACGCCCAAACCTCTAACTAAGCAGAAGGATTCTCCCAAGGAAACAAAAATACGCAGTAGTCAAGAGAGAAAGCCTTGCTGTCAAATGAGCCATGGAGGCACTGTGTTATTACCTCTTAGGTCAGCAATTCACTCTTGTGACGGTCCATGCATCCCTCCAGTGGATGCAGTGGAATAAGGAAAAGAATGCAAGGGTCACCAGGTGGTTCTTATTCCTCCAACCATTCCAGTTCCGCATATGGTACAGGGCTGGATGCCACCAGGGCAACACCGATGATCTATCATGAGCGCACTGCCTGGCATCCCAAGTTGCCCAACTCTATGGTGTTGAGGGTGGGCCCCCGGCTAAACAAATCCCTGTTACCAGTAAGTGAATGGCAGTTGCTCCAGGTCATTAACACACCTGGGGCCAATTAAGATCTGCCTTACCAGAAGGCAGGTAAGATAGCTAATTTGATTGAGACACCTGAAGCCAATTAGGGACTGGCAGAAACTAGTTAAAATCCTCCCAGTTAGTCAGTCAGGTGCGTGTCAGGAGCTGTAGGAGGAAGCCGCGCTGTTGGAGGAACTAAGCAGTACAAATCCATATCTGGTGCAAGTAAGGAGACCCTGAGGTAACAGTGAAGGAGATATTGAGTGGGGACTGCTGTGGGGAAGTGTCCCAGGGAATTGTACGTGTCCTGTTTCCAAAAAGTCAGCTACTATAGCTGCTACTGTTAGGGTCCCTGGGCTGGAGCCCAGCGTTGAGGATGGGCCTGGGTTCCCCCATCCCCTCCCCAATTAATAACTGAGACTTGGCGACAACAGAGACTGTGCAAGGAAGGGTTGCTTCTCCTCACCTCCCTTGCTGGCTTATGATGGAAATGGCTCAATAGGCTGTGACCCTGGCCTTTAGATAGAGAAGCCTAGGTGGAGGGTTACAGTGAGCCTCTGAGGCTAGCAAAATCCACCAGAATGCACGGGACCCAATGACAGAAGGACAGAGATTTGTCACACATATTACAAATATTCAAGTTCTTTGTGAGGGAGGTGCTGTATAGCAGGAAAAATTCTGCATTGGACAGGGCAGGTGAACTTGGTAATTGAATGGAAATTTCCTATTTCCTTACCAGTTGATATCATTTTAAAAATAAAGATTGCGAACATTATTTTACCTTTAAGAGCTTGACACAAGTTTAAGCAGGATATGCATCCAACTCTTGACCTCCTTCTTTTAGTGGACTTCTGTTCCCCCAGTAAGAGCTCTGGTTCTGGTGTCATGCCTGGTACCCCGGTATCAACTACCAAAACCAACTATGTCTGCTGAGTCATTATTTATCTTTTATGCGAGAAAGCAAAATTCCCTTTGACATTTCCACTGATGGGCCTTTCAGATCACTGAGAAGGAAAAAGAAAATTATATGTTCTCTGGACACTGCAAGCAGCACTGGGAATGGAGTCAAATTCTAACCTCCAAGGACATCTCTCTCTTTGCAAAGTTTTTGGGAGTTTGCTCCTAAAAAGATTTAACCTGTGTTCAGAACCTGGGGTGAAGGGGAAGCTGAGTAGATTCTCAGGATGTTTCAGATGAACAAAGCAAACTTGTCCATGGTAGCTTTTCAACATCTGCATCCTCTAGGAAGTTTGCGAGCTTCCTGGTCAGTTAGGGACCTCACTACCTGCTATCCATGCTTGGTTCACATACCAATTGGCTAGCCACAATGCTATCTGTATGAGACTGCTCCTACAGTCTACTTAGAAGCTGAAGATAATTCATAATGCAAGGCAAAATTTGATAAATGGAATACATGACACCAGGTTCATGTGCTCTTGAATGACTACCAGCTGGCTTCCAGGTGGAATTTATGGAACTGTTTCTGATTGATAAAGCGTATGTCTACACTGCATCTATAAACATGCCTCCCAGTATGGGTGACTTTTCTTGAGCTAATGCACTAAAATAGCAGTCTGGATATTTCCACCCAGCGCAGTGGATCTGAGCTCAGGTGGATAGCCCAAGCCGCTGCCTGTCATGCATTGTCCACACGGCTGTATTTAGCATGCTAACTTAAGTCTGTCTCCCTGCATTGGGAGATGCTGTGTAGATGTACCCAAAGTGGCCTTCAGACTTGCACAGTGACTCTCGATGAGTGAAATTCTCCCCTGAGCTTTGAAGCAGCACAAGGCCTAAGGACTACAACATTGGTTTAGAATAAATATAAGGGGTGCACATGTGACAAGCATCATCTTAATTAACAACAAGAATGGCACCTGAGACCTCCATGGCTGAAAGCAGAAATTTCTGTAGCAGGAAAGCTAAAGAGCCAGACTCTTCAACCAGAACTGTAAGTGGGGAGAAAGAACCTCCCTAACCTTCAATGTGAATTAGCCAGAGGTCATATTTCCATTCCATCATAATTATCAATTCCAATAGAAGAATAACACTGAATACGACTGGGAGGGAGAATAAGTGGTTTCCAGTTGGTGCATTTCCAATTATGAGGAAAGAGCCAGGAATAGCTGAAGCAGTGTTGTGGTCTCCAAATTGCCTTTTAACATCCTAGCTGTCAAGGGTGTTGTGAAGAGGGTACATTAAAGACTATAAGGTGCTCAGATACTATGGTGATTTTTTTCAACAGTGTGCAATTGGCCAGATGTGGGCAGGGGAGAAGGGAAAGCAAGGTTGCCTTCCTCTGAAGCCTCAGGGATGGGCCAGAGCTGGAGGTGCGACATGGAACGGGGTGGGAAGGAACTCTGAGCTGGTTCAGAGAATAGTCATTCTAGAAGACTGGTTGGTGGGACTTGCTCACATCCTCAGGGCCTAACAAATCACCAGATATGGGATGGAGAAGGAATTTTTCCTCTAGCTTGTATTGGGCAGGGATCTTCAGGGTTTTCACCTTCCTCTGCAGCATGAGACATGGAGCACCTGCTGGGATCATCTGGGCAATCAATTCCATGCCATTGCAGGGTTCTTGGGTACTGGTGAATCTTTGGTCTCTCCTTTTATGCCTGGGCTCACAACAGTTTAGTCTCCAGAAGCCTGAAAGGCTTTAGTCTACTCATTTTATATGGGTGAGCAACAGCCTGTGCCAGGGGATTCAACTGTTTACCCAGTTATTAAGGTCAATAACACTCCTCTGAAGTCTATGGAGAAGTTTTGCTACACAAGATGTATGCTGTTGCTATCACAGCATCCCACTACTGATGATACAATTACTTACTGCATTGCAAAGGCCAGATCTGCCTTTGAAATGTTGTCACACCACCTATGGAATGATAAACAGCAAGCTAAATGTGTACTGAGAAGTTGTGCCTACAATGCTTCTAAATCTACCTCCACTGGAGTCAATGGAGCCAGATCTGCATCTGGTGTAAGTCAGGCATAGCACCAGGAATGTCAATGGGGCCAGATTCCCAAAAGTTGTAAAACACTTTTGCACAAGTGATGTCACTGGAAATACAGTGAATTTGCACAAACTGAGGATCCGTTCCTTTCTGTAACTGAGCACAATGTCAGTTTGTGACACCACAGTTAATGGGGGCTCCACAGACAATCTGGTTGTCTGAGATGTACTACCATCATATGGTCACTATACTTCTCTCCTTTACCAGTTTATGTAGGACTAGCTGAGTCACGCCTTTCCCCCTTAGAGACGAAGAGGAATCATCAGCAAGGGAGGCACAAGTTCCCTGGAGAACAGGGAAGGTATTTAGCCACAAGGCTTTCCTTCTTGAATGCGGTCATAATTGTGACCATTACCAGTTCATAGATATTACTCCATCACCCAGTAAATACAGAATTATTTCTTTGAGTGTTTGTGTTAGTGATTTACTCAATTTATTTATTTATTCTATTTATTCTCAGGCCATGTGGTCTCTGTGTACTCACTTGTTCCCTCCTCACCCATTCTATTGTCCCTCATTTCCTTCCTGGTGCCGGGGGTTCTGTATGCCCCTTCATCCCCCCTCACTTATTCCAGGGCCCTCCACTCTGCTCCCAGGCCAGGGTCTTCTTGTGCCCCTCTCATTTCCATCTTCAACACACATAGACCATGAGTCCCAGTTGGGGCTCTGTGCATCCTCCATTTCCGTTGTGGCTGCTCCTGTCTTAAACTAGTCGTGTTTCAAAACCACTTCCTTATTGGATAGCAGAGACTTTCCATTAAAATATTTGTTTAATCAACCCCCAATTTTCAGTCCAAAGGGAATTTCAGCAGACCATTTTTTGCCAGCCCTGTGTTCAAATTAATTGGTAGAAATTCATTGACTTCATTGGACTTTCGATCAAATCCCTTATTGTATCAATAATCTTCCTTTTCTACTATTGTACCAGTGTTGCCTGGTAAAATAGGTAAGTCGAGGATTTTTCTTCTTCCCTCTAAAGTTAGAATTTTATGTCAGAACTAGGGCTGTTAAATTATTAAAAACATACACAAAATTAATTTCAAGATTAAAAAAAATTGCAATTAATCACAGTTTTAATTACACTGTTAAAAATACAACACCAACTGAAATTTATTATACATATTTTGGATGTTTTTCTAAATTTTCTATATTGATTTCAATAATTACTACACAAATATAAAGTGTACAGTGCCAACTTTACATTATTATTTTTCATTACACATATTTGCACAGTAAAAAAGATAAAAGAAATATTATTTTTCAGTTCACCTCATACTGTAGTGCCATTTCCTCACCACTATAGGTGCCAAAATCCCAGAATCAGGATCCATTAGGATTCTCTAAACCTCCTCTCAGCTTCTCCCAGACTCTGTAGGCATCTAAACTCAACTTGCAGCCTACTTTTTGCAGTGAAATTCCATAGAGTGTCTAGGTTTCTGTCTCTGGGCATGCACAAGCCTCAAACCAGGCATCCAGACACATACAACCCATAGTTCCTCCAGCTAACTCAGCTAAGGAGCTCACATAAAAAGTGTAGGTGGAAGGAGGGAATCCTTTATCACTTTTAGCACAGTGTTTAGGGTACTCAGTTGGGATATTGGTTCAGGGTAGGGATAGGGTCACGTGTGACCTAGACAAATTGGAGGATTGGGCCAAAAGAAATCAGATGAGGTTCAACAAGGACAAGTGCAGAATCCTGCACTTATGAAGGAAGAATCCTATACATCACTACAGGCTGGGGACCTGCAGAAAAGGACCTGGGGATTACAGTGGACGAGAAGCAGAATATAAGTCAGCAGTGTGCTCTTGTTGCCAAGAAAGTCAACAGCATATTGGGCTTTATTAGTAGGAGCATTGACAACAGATCACAGTAAGTGATTATTCCCCTCTATTCAGCACTTTAATACTCACCTGGAGTATTAAAGAGTCCTGTATCACCTTAAAGACTAACAGACGTATTGGAGCATGAGCTTTTGTGGGTGCATATCCACTTCGTCGGATGCATGAATTGAAGTGGGTTTTCACCCACTAAAGCTCAGGCTCCAATACGTCTGTTAGTCTATAAGGTGCCACAGGACTCGTTGCTGCTTTTAAAGATCCAGACTAACACGGCTACCCCTCTGATACCTGGAGTATTGTGTCCAGCTTTGGTCCCCCCAGTACAGAAGGGGTGTGGAAAAATTGGAGAGAGTCCAGCGAAGGGCAACAAAAATTATTAGGGAGCTGGGGTCCATGATTTATGAGGAGAGGCTGAGGGAACCTGGATTATTTAGTCTGCAAAAGAGAAAAGTTAGGAGGAATTTGATAGCAGCCTTCAACTACCTGAAAGGGGGTTCCAAAGAGGATGAAGCTCGTCTGTTTTCAGTGATGGCAGATGAGAGAACAAGGAGCAATGGTCTCAGGTTGCAGTGTGGGAGGTCTATGTTAGATATTAGTAAAAACTATTTCACTAGGAGGATATTGAAGCACTGCAATGGGTTACCTAGGGAGGTGGTGGAATCTCCATCCTTAGAGGTTTTAAAAGCCTGGCTTGACAAAACCCTGGCTGGAATGATTTAGTTGGTGTTGATCCTGCTTTGAGCAGGCGGTTGGACTAGATGACCTCCTGAGGTCTCTTGCAACCCTAATATTCAGTGATTCTATTATATCAGAGATCCCTGGTTCATGTTCTTCCTCTTTTGGAAGGGGAACAGTTGGTATTTGAACAAGGCTATGCTACTTCTCAAGTGAGTGCTCTCACCACAGAGCAATGAGATATTGTGGTATGTGGGACTTCCTCTGTCTCTCCAGTTGAAGCTGTTTCAGGCTGGATAACTAGTGAAAGAGTCATTGGGTCAGCAAGAAAGACAACAACTATAAGAGTGACTCTGTAGCCTGCTTGTTAGAGGACTTCACTTCTTTCTAGGGGCACTGTAGAAAAAAACCTCAAATACTCTAAATCAAAAACATCACTTCACAACTGTTTGTTCATCACTCCTAGATTTGCCCTGAAGAACTGAGATAGTGAATGTAGAGTTTTGCCTGCCTTGTTTGAAAATATGAGAATACTGAATCTATGGCAATCAGGGAGAGGTCTTGGATAACTGGAAAAAGGGTAATGTAGCTTAAGAGAATCCGGGGAACCACAGGCCAGTCAGCCTCACCTCAGTCCCTGGAAAAATCATGGAGCAGGCCCTCAAGAAATCTCTTTTGAAGCCTTTTGAGGAGAGGAAAGTAATCAGGAACAGTCAGTATGGATTCAGGAAGGGCAAGTGATGTCTGACTAACCTAATTGCCTTTGATGATGAGATAAATGGCTCTGTGGATGAAGGGAAATCAGTGGATCCGTTACTGCTTGATTTTAGCAAAGCTTTTGATACTGTCTCCCACAGAACTGTTGCCAGCATGTTAAATCCCCCCCCTTGAGAGTTGCCAGCTGATGTGCCAAGACTACTTCTGCCCCTGTTTTTCTTCCCTGTCATCTTAGGACTTCAGTGTCCTGCCTGGTTTGAGCCAGACCTGCTAGCCTTCTGCAAACCCAGACCCAGGTCTGAATCACGTCCCCTAACAGCTGCAGACTTACCTGAAAGCAGCTTACAGAAGTGTTCTTGTCTTTAACACTCAGATGCCCAACTGCCAATGTGGTTTAATCCCAAATAAATCCATTTTACCCTGTACAAAGCTTATACAAGGTAAACACATAAATTGTTCATCCTCTATAACACTGATAGATATGCACAGTTGTTCCCCTCCCCCCCGCCCCGAAGTATTAATACATACTCTGGGTTAATTAATAAGTAAAAAGTGATTTTATTAAATACACAAGGTAGGATTTAAGTGGTTCCAGGTAGTAACAGACAGAACAAAGTAAATTACCAAGCAAAATAAAGTAAAACATGCAAATCTATGTCTAAACAAACTGAATACAGATAATCTCACCCTCAGAGATGGTTCAGTAAGTTTTTTCCTCAGATTGGACACCCTCCAGTCCTGGGCACAATTCTTTCCCCTGGTACAGCTCTCGTTCCAGCTCAGATGGTGGCTAGATAATTCTTCATGATGGCTCTCGCCATTCATATATCTTTTGCATAAAACGGGAATCTTTTGTCCCTCTCTGGATTCCCACCCCCTCCTTCTCAATGGAAAGACACCAAATTAAAGATGGATTCCAGTTCAGGTGACATGATCACATGTCACTGCAAGACTTCAAGATTTCATTCCTCCCAGCTTGACTCACAGGAAGGCCTCCCTGCAAACAGAGCCATCCGCAGTCAATTGTCCTGGCTGAAGGGAGCCATCAAGATTCCCAACCACCAATAACGGCCTATAGTTTGCATAATTACAATAGGCCCTCAGAGTTATATTTCATATTTCTAGTTTCAGATACAAGAGTGATACATTTATACAAATAGGATGACAACACTCAGTAGATTATAAGCTTTGTAATGATGCCTTACAAGAGACCTTTTGGATGAAGCATATTCCAGATACATTACATTTGCTCATTAGCATACATTTATAAAATCATATAGCGTGCAACATCACACCCTTGTTGTCAAGAAGGATAACGGCATTTTGGGCTGCATCAGGAGGTCCATTACCAGCAGATCGAGGGACTTGATCATTCCTCTTTATTCAGCATTGGTGAGGCCTCATCTGCAGTACTGTGTCCAGTTTTGGACTCCACACTGCAAGAAGGATTTGGAAAAACTGGAAAGAGTCCAGTGGAGGACAATAAAAATGATTAGGGGGCTGGAGCACATGACTTATTAGAAGAGGCTGAGGACTCTGGGATTATTTAGTCTGCAGAAGAGAAGACTGAGGGGGGATTTGATAGCTGCTTTCATCTACCTGAAAGGGGTTTCCAAAGAGCATGGATCTAGACTGTTCTCAGTGGTACCAGATGACAGAACAAGGAGTAATGCTCTCAAGTTGATGTGGGGGAGCTTTAGGTTGGATAATAGGAAAAACTTTTTCACTAGAAGGGTGGTGATGCACTAGAATGGGTTAACTAGGGAAGTGGTGGAATATCCTTCCTTAGAGGTTTCTGTGGTCAAGCTTGACAAAGCCCTGGCTGGGATGATTTTGTTGGGAATTAGTTCTGCTTTGAGCAGGGGGTGGGACTTGATGACCTCCTCAGGTTCCTTCCAACCCTGATATTCTATAATTCTATGATTCTCTGCTGAAGCAGTAGAGTTAAGTGTTCCTAGAAAGATTTACAATCCTGGATTCATGATATTTAGTTTCCTATATTAGCATTTGGCTGTGGAAATTAACTTTGGAAATCCATATTTAAAAATGTTTCACCTGAATTCATGACGCTGTTTTTCATTGGTTCACATTGAATTTGTCAGCTACTTCTGATAGTTACAGAGGTGGAGATGTGCACACTATAATTTATCACATATTGAAGGATCTTCATAAGGCAAACCAATCACATCATCCTCATTTTCTACCATCATAACCTGATTAAACAAGAGGAAAACCATAAAGAAGTTAGAAGCCATTAAGCCATACCCCTCTGATTCACTAAACCCTCAGAACTTATCCTCCTTTATTTCAAATAAATTTAAAAAAATCATTCACATGGATTCTCTGAATTCATGTGCATGGCACAATTTTACCCACAGAATTACTCAGGGACTCCTTTACCTTTGTGTTTTGCAGGCTGTAGAAAAGGAGACTGAACAGGGGAGTCAGGAATGTTTAGAAGGGACAGAACCCCTTGTTCAGGTCTCTCAGTGAGTTGGAGTTTGATAACATGTAGACAATAATCAAAGTCCCATAGAACAGGTGGGAGGTGGGAGGAATAGTGGAAAAGGCCTTTTGTTTCCCGGTGGTGGAAGGGATTAGGAGGATGGTGGAGATGTGGCATGTTAAAGTTAAGAGAAAAAGGGGCAGAGTGAAAATATAGGCAAATAGGTTACTTTATTTCTTAGCATTCAGACCCATATGATGCAAAAACACAAAACTGCGGGACAAAGCAGGCTGCTTCCTAAAACAGAGAGGCCTTACTCTAGCCTGGATGGATGTAGAAATACTCACAACAACCAGAGCATATCGTGGTGGGTTTGGTCCCAGAGATCCCCCTTGGGACTGTCACCTGATGTGCTGAAATACCTCTAAGCCCTTTTTACCTGCCAGCTTGGGATTCCAGAACCCTGACTTGTTGAGCCAGACACACTAGCCTGCTGCAACACAGACCCAGGGTGTGGGTCACACCCCCAATGTTACAGACTTAAACCAAAAACAGCTCAGCAGCTTACCTCTCCAGCGCTGAGACACTCAGTTCCCAATGGGATCCAAACCCCAAATACACCCATTTTACTCTTTATAACACTTATACAGGGTAAGCTCATAAATTGTCTGCCCTCTAGAACAGTGATAAAGAGATGCACAGCTGCTTGCTTCCCAAGGTATTAGTCACTTACTCTGGGTTCATTAATAAACAAAAGTGATTTTATTAAGTATAAAAAGTAGGATTTAAGTGGTTTCAAGTAATAACTGACAGAACAAAGCAAGTCACTAAGCAAAATGAAGCAAGAGCATGCAAGTCTAAGCCTAGTACATTAAGAAACTGATTATAGGTAAGGTCTCACCCTTAGAGATGGTCCAATAAGCCTCTTTCACAGACTAGACTCCTTCCTAGTCTGGGCCCAATCCTTTCCCAGGTATAGACCTTGTCAGTTCCAGCAGACATCTTAGGTGGTAAACAGGGGCTTTCTCATGACTTACTGCCTTGTCCTGTCCACCCTCTTTTATAGCTTTGGCACAAGGAGGGAATCTTTTGTCTCTCTGGGTCTCCACCTCTCCTAATCGGAAAAGTACCAGATTTAAGATGGATTCTGTATCATGTTTCATGGTCACATGTCCCGTGAGATCCTAGCCTCCATTCTTTCTGGGCTGGCCCACACAACCCTGATATGCTATGATTCTATGATACAAAGAAAGTATTGCAAGTAAACTGAAAAAAAGAACAGGAGTACTTGTGGCACCTTAGAGACTAACAAATTTATTAGAACATAAGCTTTCATTGGCTACAGCCCAGTTCATCAGATGCATTTATGGGGAAATGCATGTATTGGGAAATAGTTTTAGTTTGTGTAATGGCCCATAGTAAAACTATTTTCCCATACTTTCCTCCCCTCCCCCCCCCAAATTCCTTACATCTCTTTTTCAATTGCTGGAAATGGGCCATTTTTATTACCATTACAAAGAGGTTTTTTTTTTTTCTCTCTTGGTGATAATAGCTCACCTTAACTGATCACTTTCCTGATAGTGTGTATGGTAACACCCATTGATTCATGTTCTCTTTTTGTATAATAAATCTGTTAGTCTCTAAGGTGCCACAAGTACTTTTATTCTTTTTGCGGCTATAGACTAACAGGGCTGCTACTCTGAAACAAGTAAACTGAGTCATTTACAGTTCATTGATTCTGAAGTACCTGTAATTGCTTCCACTTAATATATTGATATCAGTAATAAAAGGTTTTGTCTTATTATATTACTACAGTCATAGAGATAATACATGCAAACAAATAGAATGAACACTCTCAGTAGATTACAGGCTTTGTAATGATACCTTACAAGACACTTCTGCCAAAAAGCACATTCCAGTTACATCATATTCACATTCATAAGCATATTTTCATAAAGCATATGGAGTGCAACGTCACACATATGTTTCTGTACACACATCTCCAGTCTGCAAGTGGGACCAGAAAATCCCCTTACACTCAGAGTGACAGCTTGTAATTTAAACGCAATTTTCAATAGATGAATAAGTTTGTGACAAAGTTTCTGGCCTACAGGGAGCAAATATCAGATTTAGGAAGAGAAATGAAGAGTTGAGATTCTCAGACCTACATCTTAACCAAAAGACACCCAAAACTTGAGGGGTAACCCATTCAGTGTGTATTTCAGTCCTGCCAGATGTTCTGTGGCAGAAGATGAAAATTAGAGCTCAGTGACCACTGGTTTTTCATTTCTCCGACAGTTCTGGAAAATGAAAGCTTTACCACCAAGCTATGAGTCATTCTCACTTACTTTTCGTATCCCAATAACTATTAATTGTCATTCACAATAAGAATCAATAGTCTTTGGGCTAAAAAGCAAGTCCAAGGATGACTCTGTAGTCTGGTAGTTAAGAAGCACATTTTGGCTGCAGGAGATCGAAATTCAACTCCCTAGTTCAATGCCTATTTAATTATTTATACCCAAAGGTACCACTTTAACAGGAAAGAGGAAAAGAGCTTCTGTGGAGATAATTCCATAGGCCAGTGCACTTGTTTGCAATGTCGGAGAATGAAGACTTCCCCCCACCTCCATCAGGCAGGGGGGATATTGAACATGGGTCTTACACACACACACACACACACACACACTCCACATAAGTGCTCTAACCACAAGTTTAAATGTTATAATAGGGGCAGGTTGCTGTCCTGCATCAAAGTCCTGAAAGATTTTGATTGCCTTTTTATGAAAATATCTAGCTAATTTGAGTAAAATTCATGAATCACTTCTGGCTGACCAAATCAACAATTCATCCAAACAAAGCCTGATTCATGAGGCCACAAACTACATATATCTCCCTCTACGAACATGGGTGGGTGGTCAGGGGAGCAATGGGCACCCAACCAGTTACAAAGAGAAAGGGGAATTATGATATATTTTGGCCCAAAAATGTGTTGGAAGAACAAAAACACCAGAGAGACTTAGTGACATTGTAGTCTTTAATTTTTTTGTCAAACTTTGGTGGTAAAAGTTTTTATGCAAATAGCGCATTTCTGTCTGTGGTGAGGGAGGCCCATATTACACTATATAGGTTGAGATTTGAAAAGTTGCTTAGTGCTTTTTGGTGCTCATTTTCTATTCCTTTTAATTCATTCATTTCTTTTTATTTACATGGGAGAGAGAGCTTTGAAAATATTGGTAATACATCTTACCTTTGCATTTTATTTATCTCTATCAATATTTATATTTATATCAATATAGAAATAGATATTTTAATGTTGCTTTTAGCTGTGCAAAGATGTATGAACAGGCAGGAAATTTCACGTGGCAGGGCACTGAGACTCCCAACCCTTCAAGGACTTTTATTTTTTGTTTACCCAGCTACAGAGCTGCATAGAATACTGCTCAATCGAAGTTCTCCACTCACTGTGGGGGCAACATTTTTCACATACATTTCAGAGGCATCTGTCATGGTATAATTCCCCACTCTGAACCTTAGCGTCCAGAAGATGGGGTACCAGCATGAGTTCCTCTAAGCTCAATTACCAGCTTAGTACTTGTAGCGCTGCCACCAACCAGGAATTCCAGTGCCTGGTATACTCTGGTCCCCCCAAAACCTGGCCCGAGGACCCCCAAGACCCAGTCCCTCTGGATCTTAACACAAGGAAAGTAAACCCTTTCCCTCACCGTTGCCTCTCCCAGGCTTCCCCTCCCTGGATTACCCTGGAAGATCACTGTGATTCAAACTCCTTGAACCTTAAAACAGAGAGGAAAATCCACCTTCCTCCCTCCTTCTCTCTCCCCCTCCCTGACTCTCCCTGAGAGAGAAAGTAATCCTAACACAGAGAGAAAATAACCTTTCTCTCCCCCTTCCCTCCTTTCTCCCACCAATTCCCTGGCGGATCCAGACCCAGTCTCCTGGGGTCTCACCAGAATAAAAAAACAATCAGGTTCTTAAACAAGAAAAGCTTTTAATTAAAGAAGGAAAAAACAGTAAAAATAATCTTTGTAAATTTAAGATGGAATATGTTACAGGGTCTTTCAGCTATAGACACTGGGAATACCCTCCCAGCCCAAGTATACAAGTACAAATTAAAATCCTTTCAGCAAAATACAAATTTGAACTCCTTCCAGCCAAATACACATTTGAACTCCTCCCAGCCAAATACACATTTGCAAATAAAGAAAAGAAACATAAGTCTAACTCGCTTTATCTACCTAGTACTTACTATTCTGGACATAAGACTGCATCAGAGAGATTGGAGAGAAACCTGGCCGCACACCCGGCCACCCTCAGAACCCAGAGAGAATAACAACCAAACACCAACAGCACACACAAAAACTTCCCTCCCTCGAGACCCGAAAGCACCCTGTCCCCTGACCGGTCCCCCGGCCAGGCGACAGCCAGGCCCACCGACCCCGTCAACCCCCTACAGGCAAAAGAGATATAAAGCACCTCTGCTCTACCAACTCCCACTATCTGTTTATGACAGCATCATTGACAGAGGATCCTAATTAGTGGAGAATGAATGTCATTGGTTTCAGAGAGATTAGAAGAGACCCAGAACCACTGAAAGATGTTAAGCTCTTTGTAGAATTTGGGCACTGGTGTTCATATATGGATGACGGAAACCAAGTGCTTTACTGAAACATAAGTCTGGAAAAAAGCACACTTTCCTAAAGAAAGAAAGTCAATAAGGGGTAACCCTGTCCTCAAGGACTGAAATGGGCCATGTCTAAGAAATTATATCAGTTCATCTCTATTTTACTATGTGCTAAATTTTGTCCTTTCAGATTCTATGCCTGTTTCTGACAGCAACTAGTTTATGAAAAGCTTTTCTCAAGGATTCATTGACCTCCTTGTTTCTCAGGCTGTAAATGATAGGATTGATCATGGGAGTCAGGACTGCATAGAAGACAGAGAATATTTTCTGTAGGACCTTGGGAGTGTTGGCTGTTGGAACCACATAGACAGTAATCAGGGTCCCATAGAAAACTGTAACCACAATGAGATGAGAGGAGCAGGTGGAAAAAGTCTTTTGTCTCCCAGTGGCGGAAGGGATTCTCAGGATGGTGGTTATAATACAAATGTAGGATGTCAGAGTCAGTAGAAAGGGCACAAATGTACCTATGGCAGCGATAGTAAATGTCACTAGTTGCAGAGTCTGGTTGTGGCCACAGGACAGCTTTATCATAGGCGAAAAATCACAAAAGAAATGGTCAATTTCTTTTGAATCACAGAACGTTGATTGGAACAAGAAAATATTTACTATGGTGCATCCCAGAAAGCTACTTATCCATGACCCTGCCACTAGCTGGAAACAAACCCTGGCATTCATCAGAGCAGCATAACGGAGTGGATTGCATATCGCTAAATACCGGTCATAAGACATTGCCGTGAGCAGCAGACACTCTGTAGCTGACAGGATACCAAAGAAATATAATTGCGCAATGCAGCCCTTAACAGAAATGGTTCTTTCCCCAGTCACTAGACCGGTCAGCAGCCTGGGGAGGATAGTTGATGCGTAACAGGCCTCCAAGCAGGACAAATTCCCCAGGAAGAAGTACATGGGGGTGTGAAGGTGCTGATCAGTCACTACCAGCGCTATGATGAGGATGTTCCCAGAGACAGTCACAATGTAGATCACAAGAAACACGAGGAAGAGAAGGGGCTGCATTTCAGGGACATTCCCAAATCCTAAGAGGATGAATTCCATGATGGGTGTTTGGTTTCTTCCTTCTGCTTTCTCCATAATGTGTACCTAGAAACAGAAAACCATTAACTATTGATGGAGTACACACAGTCAGGTTGTGCTGTCGGATACATTGGGGTATGTAACCCCGTACCTCTGCATCTCTCCACTGCAAGAATGAAATTGTCAATAAACAGAGTAACACACACTCGGAGGCTAAGCTTCCCATTTACACAAATCAAGAGGATTGGAACCCTATTGAATTACAGAAATGTCCCATCTAACTCCCTTAATCTCTCTTTAACTTTAAATAAAGACTTTTAGGCTGGGATTTTGAAATATCTTTAACCTATCAGTGTCATATCAACAAACTTAGATGACATAAACAAAAATCACTAGACTGAAAATGAAAGATATTTAGAGTTCAACCACTGGTATGTCTACCCTGCATCTGGGAGGTGTAGTTCCCAGCTTGGGTAGACATACATAAACTAGCTTTGGTTAAGCTAGCAGGATAAAATTAGCAGTGAAAACACAGCAGCACAGGCAGTGGCTTGAGATAGCCACCTGTGTACGTACCTAGATTTCCATTACGCTAGAATTGGGCTTGGGCAGCTAGTCTGTGCTGCCGAGGCTACACCACTATTTTTAGCACAATAGCTCAGTCAAAGGTACAGTGTATAGATCTACTGGAGCAGGGAATTACACTGCCCAGATGCAGTATACTCCTAACCCATAAGGCACATACCGAAACCCCAAAGGGGTAGAGGTTTTTATGAAGGCCTAGCCAGTTGTCCTCTATCACAGCAGATGCAAAGCAGATGCAAATTTTCACCATTTGATAAATGCTGATTGAGAAACAGACAAAAACACACGCACAAAACCCTAAACAGAGACCATGGGCTGTTACCTGATCTCAGTTACACCAGGGTAAATTTCACCAGCTTTATGTGGATTTACACAGGTGCAACTGAGATTGGACTCCAACCCCATATAAAGAAATGTAAGTGAAATAAAAATAAAAATTCATTAAGTGAAAAATAAGTGTCATTTTTTTATCCAAAAGAGAGAATGTGCCTGGAGAAAAGTGAAAAACTGGAGAAAAGAGGAATAGATATATAGACAGAATGAGATAAAAATACTGAGAGAGAGAGAGAGATTGTTTATTTCTCCAAATATATGAGCAATAAAATACTGATATGTTTAAAGAGAAGTATCACTTCCTTGCTGTTAAAGCAAAGATATCAGAGCCAATAACTCCAAAATCTCTTCAGTAGTTAACCCCTCGATATATTCCTCACCCTAGACTTTTTGACAAGTTCCCACACTGCGTTTCGGGTTTATGTCCAGCCTCTGTTCCCGCTTTCAGTCTGGTACAGGTTTGTCGCTGTCGTCAATATTGAAAAAAAATATATTTTTTATTATTTTTTATTTTTGGGCAGGGGAATGTTGTATGGTTTTGTTTTGTCATATTTGGCTGATTTTTTAGAAAAAAAGGAAGGGTTAGTTTGAAAGCATAGAATGAGCTTAAAGAAAAGAAGTTTTTAAAAAAGAAAGATTGGTTAGGTTTAGTAAAGAGAGAGATTTTTAAAGAAAAAAGTTTGAAAGAATAGAAATAGAGGATTTAAACAAAAGGAGTGGTAAAAAAATAAATGATTGGCTAGGTTTAGTAAGGAGAGAGGATGATTATTAAAGAAAAGAAATATCTTTGGTTAGGCTTATTAAAGAGAGGGTTTTAAAGACAAAGGTTTGAAATAAATGTTATTAAATAGAACATTTTTTAAACAAAAAAGAGAAATATAAAGGTGGGTGTAGAGAGGAGCTAATACAGTTTCAAAAAGCAAAAGGGTTATTAAATAAAATAGAACAATATATAGATGGATTGAGAGAGAAGCATCTAAAAGGAGTTATTTTAAAATAAAAGAGGAAAATATAAAGGTAGATTCAGGGAGGAGCAATAAGGGTTTTGAAACTAAATATTAAATAAAAGAGGAAAAATGGATTGAGAGAGGAGCACAAGGCAGAAAAAAGGGAATTTTAATAATTAGCTAGAGATCCTGTGTTCAGTGACACATGGCTGTCTGAAAGAGGTAAAGTATAGAAAATAACAGGAGAAAGAAGAAGAAATAGAAACAGAGAGAGAGAGAATTTTGTTTTTGTTAGTGAGCAGAACACATGCCTAGTGAGAGAAGTATAGAAAGTAGCAGCAAGAACCGAGCAGAAAGCTTACGCAGGGGTTGTTCCTAGGGAAATGGCAACTATACTGAGGGCTGCGAGCCTTGGGAGCAAATCCTGCCGGACCAATCAGAAGTTGTTCTACAGCCCACCGCCTCCTCCTTTTCCTTCCCTCAGAACCCCTCCTGAGATAAGCCCTTCATGAAGCATATTTCTGCAGACTTTTATTTACTTGAAGTTTTACTGAACATTGATTTTTAATTTTTGTAAAGGAATAAGCACTTAAAAGACAGACCTATTTGAAGAAACATTTCCCCGCCATCTTTTCCTTCATTTTGCACTTTTACATGGGTGTTTCAATTTTAAAATATGAGCATGAAGACACATTCCCAGGTTAAAACCACCAACCCTAAATAACAACCAGTTTTTAAAAGTGATAAAATGTTTCCTCACTATGTTTTAGACTAACATTGCTTATTTATTAGTTAGGACAATTTGAAGCTGCAGTACAAGCAGTTACCAAAAGCAAATTTATTAAGTGATAAGAAGACTATTTGATGACCAGAACATAATATTAAACAGCCTTTGTTTTAAAAGATTTTCCTAGTCTGAATGTTATTTATAGTGTAACAAAATAGTTTATTAGAAATAGTGCTCTGTAAAATACAGAAGACTTGTAGAGTCACTTTACATATTACTTTAATTAACTCCAGGGCATCCTAACACAACTTTAGATTTATAAAAAAACATACAAGAAAACCAGCTTATGTGAAAAAGTTAACATGGACCTGATTTTTAAGTCTCACAAGCCTGAGATGGGTTCAAGGCAGTGTCAAAAATGGAAGTGCACACTGCCAAGCGTGTGTGCATATGCAAACCTGTCTGGGGGTAGGAAAACCAGACCTTGCATATGCACTGAATAAAGAAACATAATCAATATTGTTATAGCCAAAACACATTGCAAACCAGACAAGAAAGAAAGAAACTTAGATCACCTTGTGCACATGAAAGACAAGTTCAGTAGGTTTGCTGCTTTTTATCTTCTTTCAAATGCCTTTTAGAAGAGTATACACTTTTTTTATTGCTGTTCAGTGCTTTGGTAAGTAATGGTCTCCTGATGTTAGTTAAACACTAAGAACTTTTAGGTAAATCGAGTAAACATTTTCATTTACTGACAATTCTGTCATCGAGAAATATAAACTCTAGCTCCTTGTATAGAAAAATTACTGTAAACTGATTCAAAACTCACAATAACATAATCATGCAGTTTAGAGATAGCAGGTTTCACAGCGCAGGCTTAATAAATCTTTTGGGAATTCAGGAGAGTTGTGCATTGGGATTTCAAAAGCTAAGAATAAACTTAAAAAAGGATTTACAATTGACATGTCTGTAAACGGGGGTTGGGGAAGGGGAGGGTCTGGGTTTCTACAAAATTTTCTCCTTTATTATAAAACAACTTTTTCAGCACGTATTTTATATGAAAAACTGTACCAAATACATTATAAAGAGTAATATTGCTATTTCTTTATAATTGACATGTCTGTAAACAGGGGTTGATCTTACTAAATTAAAATGTTTGTGTGTTTAGTAAAACTTGGCAGTCCTTTAGGCTTACAGCAATTTTTTATTGATAGTTTTCATATTTTACTCAGATCTTGTTCTGATCATTTAAAAACATTTAGGGTAGGCTAGTGTAGCTCACACTTTTTTATGTCACAAAGCTTTTACAAACATTAAAAAATATAGCCTTTCACTTTCTCAGCATAAAATTGCAAAACAATTTTATATCAAATCCGTTTAAACAATTAAAAAACTTTCTAAATGGTAATATTGTTACTTTTTACTATTAACATGTTTGTAATCAGAAAGTTTTGAAATCTACACCCATTAATTAACTTCATGACCAGGGCTACTGATTATAACTAAACAGATTTTTAATACAAGCTTGCTGACTCAAATAGGTCTCATTCAAATTTATTTTTTTATTTTTATTTTTTTTAAACTAGGGCCATGTGGTTTTAACCTCGGGATGTTTCCTCCCACCATATTTTACATTGTTACTAAGTTAGAAAATGTGTCTCTTGAGGTAGCACTTTAAAAAGCACACTGCTGTGGGTTTTAAACCCTACACTTTTGTTTCCTGAATCAAACTAATATGTAAAAGAACTATACAAGTCTTCTGTATTTTACACAGCAACCGTGATTGGGTCCCTGGCTACTCTAATTAGTCTAATGTGGTTTTAAAATGTAGAGAGAGCAACAGCTCCAGCCTGTGATGTAACATTTTAATAAAATTTAAAAACCCAAAACAAACACAAGATTTGTTATTTGTGTCTCAGCACATGGTCTGCAAACATTTGCTCTAATTTTTGATAATGCAACAAAAAATTGCAACCAAAATCTCTAAGTAAATGAAAGATTAATATAACTGTCACTTGTATTTCTTCAAAAGTTAAAAGTTGGAAGGGTTGGCGTTGTATGAGAGAGAAGATGTTTTCTTAGCTGTAACAAAAACTGCTTTTGGTAACTGCGCTTTTGCTGCAACTTCAAATTGCCCTTACTAAAAAATTACCAATGTTAGCAAAAACATAGAGGGAAAGCATTTGTATCGCTTTTGTAAACCAAACTTCATGCTGTCACAAAGCAATGGCTTCTTTACATAAAAAAGAAAGATATTTCTCTCACTACTTTATGCAGTTCTTGAATATGACATTCCTAAAGCAAGTTTGTTTGTCCGTGGTTTAAAACTAAAAAAGAAAAATGTGTGTATGTTTGTGGGGGGAAAAATTAACTTTTTGACATAAGCTGGTTTTCTTGGGTGTTTTTAATAAATCGAAAATTGTGTTAGCATGACCGGCATTTAATTAAAGCAATATGAAAGCAAATATATGTCTTTTTTAAATTTTATTTTACATAGCATTATTTCTAATACAAATAATTTGTTATATTTTAAATAATATTCAGCCTTTACATAGCTAAGGAAAACAAAATTTCTTATATATGGTAAAAAGGGTTGAATCAGCCTCTGTGTGCTTTGTATAAATCTAAACCTTTAGGCAAAACTAATGCCTTTAAAAAGTGAGAAAAAATTAAAAAAGAAAAACCTTCCACTGGTTTCTAAAATAAGGGAAATATTTGTCTTACTCATTTGTATTGCAAATAATGTTCACCCTTTACAAATCTGGAGAAAAAAAATTCTTATCTCTGGCAAAGAAAGGTTAACTCTATTAAGATAACCTGTGCTTTGCATAATTTCTTTACAAAAGTTTTACTTTGGGAAAATCTTTTAAAAGCAAGTCTAGGGGTTCATATTACGTTATGCTTTCCTAACAGTCTTCTTATCTCTTAAAAAAGTTGCTTTTGGTAACTGCTTTTGCTACAGCTTTAAATTGTCCTCACTAAAAAAATAACCAGTGTTAGTCTAACAAAGATGGATCTCTATCTCTTTCTGTTTTCTATACTTTTCCACTTTCAAACATCCATATGTTTTGCTCACCGACAAAAAAGGATCTTTTTGTCTTATTGTTTTCTATACTTTACCTCCTTCACACAGCTTTTTGTCACTGAACAAAGGCTCTCCAGCTAATTTTTGAAATTCTATTTTTCTCTCATGTGCTTTCTTTCAACCAAATTCTTTTTTTCATTATATTTTCCTCTTTTATTTCTAAATAACTTTTTAAAATGCTTCTCTCTAAACCCAACTTTATATTCTTCTCTTTTATTTTAAAATAACTCTTTCTAAATGCTCCTCTCTAAAACTAACTTTATATTTTAAAAATTTTCTACTGTATAATAACCTTTCTTGCAAACTTTTGTGTTTAAAGCACTCTCTCCTTAATAAAGCTAAATAAAAATCTTTCTTCTCTTTAATAACCTACCTCTCTCCTTACTAAACCTAAGCAGTCTTTCTTTTATTAAACACCTTTTAACTCTCTCTTTCTATTCATTCAAATTAACTGTTACTTTTTCTAAAAAAGTCAGCTAAATGTGTCAAAACTTAAGCACACAACATTTCCGTCCAAACATTTTTTTTCAAAATGGCTGACAACGCCAAATCAGTGCACGACTAAAAATGGGAACAGAGGGCAGGACATAAACCTGAAATGGAGTGGAAATCTTCAGAAAGAATATCTTGAAGAATACTCTCTTCCTTGCTTTTCCCCTATGCTTTTCTTGAGATATCCTATCTTCTGATTGCTTCATCAACTAATTCACCATTCACCGATATTAACTAAGTCTACACTGGGAGTGGCAATGGTACATTGACACTGGTGCAACATAAATGTATGACAAAAAATGGAAATTCAGTAAAACACACACACACACTAGTTTTCTGTTTAAAAATTTTTACAAGCGATAAAACTCACATTTGAGCAAAAGAATCAGAGTCTTGTGGTGAAAAATAAAATACACACACAAGGAGCCAATAAACTGGATAAGTTCATGGAGAATAGGTCCATCAATGGCTGTTAGCCAGGATGGACATGGATGGCATCCCTAGCCTCTGTTTGCCAGAAGCTGGGAATGGGCAACAGGGGATGGATCACTTGATGATTACCTGTTCTGTTCATTCCCTCTGGGGCACCTGACATTGGCAACTGTAAGAAAACAGGAACGTGAGAAAGATGGATCTTCAATCTGACCAGATATGGCCGTTTTTATGTTCTAAATCTGAAAGTCACTCATTGATCTTTTTTAGGCATGTTTTTCTATAACCCATCAACCTTCATTTACTTTCCCACTGGATTGAACAAGCAATCACATTCTGACATTGTGGATATCTGAGCAGATATTTTAATTTTTTAAATCAGATTATTTCATTTTAACTGAGCTGCTATACTTCTCTCACTGATAATCTATTGCCAGCTGCCCCCTAACTCTAACTCTTCCTTCAGATTTTCTGAGATGAGCTTATAGACTTTGGACTACATATTCCATTCTCTTCTACTATTGATATTTTTCAATTATTGCAGTAAACTGAGCATTGGGTTTCTACCTGGATGTCTGAATCCTAAAGCGCTTCTTGCTATATTGAGTTTTTATTCCCTTTCACAGAAATGTATGCCTCTCCTGGTTTTTAATTTCTCTTTCATATGAGATGATGCAATCTCCCTTGATATGTCTGCTGGTGGGAATTTGAAATTATTGCATAGAGGACAGTTAATATTTGTTTTTAGAAAGGAAAAACAGTGGTACAAGAACAGTCTTATTACTAACCTCAAAGGGGAATTGATGGAAAACAACTAATTCAAAAGGGAAAATAACAGAGATAGGAGAACTGTTGACCAAAAAGACAAAACAATAGTAAGAGAATGTCTCATTTCTGACTCATCAGTCTGGGCCCCCCCTCTCACATTGTGCAAGAAGCAGACCTGATCTCAGTCTTACACTTCCTCCTGCATTCACACATGCAGGGACACACCCAGCTTCAGTTACATGCAGGCTCTCGCCAGCCACTGCTTGAACCAATAATAGAGAAGCTACAGTCAAGATATTCACCAGCTCCTCAGCCTAGGACCCCAGACTTGTATCAGAACACAGACTGGTGTGAATTTATCCCCCAGGTCACCTCTTCCTGAATGCGGAGAGTAATATACACACTTGGGGTAACCAAGCTGAGATTTTTCCCCAGATACTTCACTGAAAAGCACACCCGTTTAAGTTCAAATATAAACAAGTTTATTAAGTACAAAAGATAAATTTTAAGTGATTAGAAGGATAGAAAATAGATCAAAGGATATTACCAAGGAAATAAACAAAAATGCAACCTAGGCTTAACACACTAGTTAGATTGACTATGAATTAGCAGTTTCTCACCCTGACTTATGATACCAGCAGTATGGTAGATTCTTAAGGCAGAAGCTGCATTTGCTTGGTACCTTGGGTTTCTCCGGTTTCCATACACAGGCTGGAAATCTTTAGCCTGGATCCAGCACTTCCCCCAGTTCAGTCGTTTTTCCTCAGGTCTTTCCAGGAGTCCACTCGTGTGAGGAGTGAATAACAACTGATGATGTCACTCCCTGCCTTATATAGCTTTAGGGTAGGACGAGAACCCTTTGTTTCAAAGGGTTGGTTCTCAGAGCAGTCTATGAAGGAATACAAATATCCCAATGCGGAGTACAGAGTCATGTGGCCTTGTCACCTGCACCTGCCCTTGGAGACAGTCTGGAGCATTGTCAGGATGGCTCATCAGGTGGGAGATAAGCTTCTTCTAAGGCCTATTTTTTCCCCAGTGTCTCATTACCCTGAATAGGCCTTTCCCAAACACCTATTTAGACTGCAAGCATCTTGCCTAGTGGGCATTACCCAGATCTAAATACATTTGAAATTTATATACATAGTCAATATTCGTAACTTCAAATACAAAAATGATATATGTACTACAAATAGGACAATCATATTCAGCAAATCTTAACTTTTTCAATGACACCTTAAAAGACCTTTCTTGCACAAAATGCATCTAATTATGTTATAATCACATCATAATAATATCACTATGAAGAATATGGGGTGCCGTGTCACGCTATCTACCTTCATTTACCTTCTCCCTGGATTGAAAAAGCAATCATAATCTTTCTGACATGGTGGATGTCTGAGCAGGTTCGTTTTCTTTTCTAAATCAGATTTTTGCATTTTAACTGTGCTGCTTTACCTTTTACCTTGGTGATCTGTTGCCAGCTTCACTCTACCCCTTTTAAACTTACTTCTTCCTTCAGATTTTCTGAAATAAGATTATAGTCTTTTCACTCCATTTTCCATTCTATTCTAATATTGATAGTCTTCAGTTATCTCAGCAAACTGAGCTTTGGGTTCCTACTTGGATGTCTGGATCCTACAGTGCTCCTTAGAGTATTTCATTGTTTTTCCCTTTCACAGAAATTAATGTCTCTCTTCTTTGGTAATTTCTTCTTCAGATGAGATGATGTAATCTCCTTTGATATATCTGCTGGTGGGAATTTGAAAATATTGCACAGAGGACAATTAATATTTATTTTTAGAAAGGAAAACAAATGGTACAAAGACAGTCTTATTACTAACCTCAAAGGGGAAGTCATGAAAAACAACTGATTCCAAAGGGAAAATAAGGGAGACAGGAGAGCTGTTGATCCAAAGATAAAGCAATAAAAAAAGGGAATGTCTGATTTCAAAGGAAATGAATTCAGAGAGAACTTCCAATCTCAATTGAAATCTCTGTTCATCTAATGTATTAGATGAGCAGATCTGCTGGAATAATAGAGACAATAGAGAAAAAGGAACCAATGTCAATTCTATTTTATAACAAGAAGAAAATTAAATGATCCTAAATTAAAAAATTCTTGGCTAAAGCTCTCAGGTCAGTTTGCTCTCTGGACCTCAAACTTCAAACCCAGGTCTGGAAGACCCCTAATTTGCCATATGAAGAAAGTTTAAATCTCCTTGTTGATATTGTCTGTGATTTTTAAAGAAATCTAAGGGAGTTAGGCACCCAACAGCCTTTGAATGTCAAAGGGAGTTAGGCACCTAACCTTTCTATGCTCCTTTGAGAATCCCTACTTGGAAGCCTTATGGCCTAATTTGCACCCATCCTTCTGGTCTTTGATGAAAGAGCGAGGGACTCCTCCTCTAACAGTGTGAGGGAATATGCTGTGTATGTGGGATGGATAAAGTGGAGGTGGATTGCTGGATTGTAAAGTGAGAATGTAATCTGTGACTGTATATTGCCACGGGATAGGAGGGAAGGTGCTCTCATGAATTGGTAGCTGGTTAAAAGATAAACTTTTCATTTCCGTTTTGTACCTTTTAAAAATCAACACGTATTGTTTTATGTGCTGATTGTGACGTCTTTTCAAGTTTCAACCACTTTCCAACCCTGGGGCTCATATCTGGGGTAGGCCTAGCAAATCCCAATTACAGTGCAACTGATATGGTCTTAGGAAACCAAGACACTTCTAGGACCCAGCCTGGTCTCAGTTTGTCTCTGAAAGTCTGTCTCTCTTCTCTCAAGAAAACTTTTTTTAAAGCCCTGGGCCAATTCCCATGTTGCTCAGTGGAGTCTGTTACAGTACCTAGGTATGAGGTCTTCCTTCTGCCTAAGGCCTGTTCTACATCTAAAAACTTAGGTTGACCTAGCTTTGTCGGTCAGAGCTGTGAAAAAATTTACACTCTGTGTGACACAATTGGTTAGAGCTAACCCCTGGTGTACACACAGCTTGACTGATGGAAGGATTCTTTCATTGACCTAGGTACCATCTCTCGGAGAGGAAGATTACTTGCATCGATTGAAACAAAACATTATATTGACATAGGAATCCTTTAAACTACAGTACTACAAGAGGTGCAGCTGAAGCACTGCAGCTTTGCTGCTGTAGAATAGACATCTCCTCACTCCGTCATTCCAGTCAATCCAGAGAATCAAGCCATCTGGTTGCTCTATTGTTTAGCTAGTTAGATCCATTTGGCCTTAATGACTTGTCATTCATTACCCTGTCTCCCTGTGGGTGAGAGTGCTGGCGGATGTGATTGCAGAGCCATTGGCCATTATCTTTGAAAACTCATGGTGATCAGCAGAGATTCTGGAGGACTGGAAAAAGGCTAATGTAGTGCCCATCTTTAAAAAAGGGAAGGAGGAGGATCCAGGGAACTACAGGCCAATCAGCCTCACCTTAGTCCCTGGAAAAAATCATAGAGCAGGTCCTCAAGAAATCAATTTTGAAGTATTTAGAGGAGAGGAAAGTGATCAGGAACAGTCAGCATGGATTCACCAAGAACAAGTCATGCCTGACTAACCTATTTGCCTTCTATGATGTGATAACTGGGTCTGTGATATGGTCTCCCACAGTATTCTTGCCAGCAAGTTAAGGAAGTATGGGCTGGATGAATGGACTATAAGGTGGATAGAAAGCTGGCTAGATTGTTGGGCTCAGTGGGTAGTGATCAATGGCTCCATGTCTAGTTGGCAGCTGGGGCCGGTTTTGTTCTATATCTTCAATAATGATCTAGAGGATCACTTGGACTGCACCTTCAGCAAAGTTGCAGGTGACACCAAACTAGGAAGAGTTGTAGATACACTGGAGCGTAGGGATAGGATACTGATGTACCTAGACAAATTAGAGGATTGGGCTAAATGAAACCTGATGAGTTTCAACACAGACAAGTGCAGAGTCCTTTATTTAGAACGGAAGAACCCTATTATTCACTGCTACAGACTAGGGACCAAATGGCTAGGCAGCAGTTCTGCAGAAAAGGACCTAAGGGTTACAGTGGATGAGAAGCTGAATATGAGTCAACAGTGTGCCCCTGTTGCCAAGAAGGCTAACAGCTTTTTGGACTGTATAATTAGGGGCATTGCCAGTGGATCGAGGGACGTGATCATTCCCCTCTATTAGACATTGGTGAGGCCTCATCCGGAGTACTGTGTCCAGTTTTGGGCCTCACACTAAAAGAAGCATGTGGAAAAATTGGAAAGAGTCCAGCGGAGGGCTACAAAAATGATTAGGGGGCTGGAGCACAGGACTTATGAGGAGAGGCTGAGGGAACCAGGATAGGTTAATCTGCAGAAGAGAAGATTGAGGGGGGATTTAATAGCTACTTTCAACTACCTGAAAGCGGGTTCCAAAGAGGATGGATCTAGACTGTTCTCAGTGGTAGCAGATGACAGAACAAGGAGTAATGGTCTCAATTTGCAGTGGGAGAGGTTTAGGTTGGATATTAGGAAAAAAATTTTTCACTGTGAGGGTGATGAAGCACTGGAATGGGTTACCTAGGGAGGTGGTGGAATCTCCTTCCTTAGAGGTTTTTTAAGGTCAGGCTTCACAAAGCCCTGGCTGAGATGAATTAATTGGGGATTGGTCCTGCTTTGAGCGGGTGATTGAACTAGATGACCTCCTGAAATCCCTTCCAATCCTGATATTCTATGATTATCTACAAAGCACTTTATCAGCATTCCAAACACTGCCTGGGTACACTGCCTGTATACTCATGACAAGGCAACGGCACATTCAATAGAAAGTCATCCCTTAAGCCAGTACAAAGAATGAAGTAGTGATACCTCCATACTTATGGGGTGAAACAAGCAACTTAAGTACCACCTAACGTGCTGCATCTGTTTTTTACCTCCCCTTGAACGTTATTCATGATGTCTCGGATGGGGGTGGGGTGGGGTGTTGTGGTTTTTCTACCTTTTTTCCTCTCTTCCTCCCAACTCTACTTGTCCCCACTTATGTCCTCTTTCCATTTTGACACAAAAATCAGGAGATAAGGGGTGAAAACGGAGAAAAAAAATGGAAAGGTAAGGGGGCAGGGAATAAAAACTGAAAAAGTTAAAAACAAAAAAACTCCAAAAAAACTTTCATTTTGAGGTTCCATCAAATAAAATGGAAACATAATAAAAATATATATTTTCTATACAAATTTCAACAGACAGCTGAGATTTCCATGAACAAAAAATATTGCACCAATACCTGCTCTGCCAAAATGTTAGAGGATGTCAGACATTCTCAGTATGTCATCACTTCCTTACATGCTGTTTCAACCAGCTTGAAACAGGGGAAGTCAGGTGAAATCCAGCCCTTGTTGAAGTCAAGGTGAAATTTACCATTGATGTCAAGTGGGCCAAGATTTCACAGTATGGATGCTATTTCTGTGACTGAGTAAATCATCTCAGATCATCTTCATTTCTTTTCAGCCTAAAACAATTTTCCAGGGATGTGGGAACTCTTGAGAAAACTACAAACTCACCAAGGGCTTTTCTCACCACATTGACTTCTTTGTTTCTCAGGATATATCTGAGAGGGTTGATCGGCAAGGTCAGGATTGCACTGAATACCTGGCACTATTTTGGGGTGGGGGGTCTCAGTGCATTGCTGTGCATGCACTGCATATATCTTCCCCTGTGTCTCCATCCCTCATGAGTGAGGGCCCTCTGTAGCTTCATTCCAGTTGATGGTAACATGGTGACAGAGTAAAATAGCACCATTCCATTCCTCGCTACCAGTCAAATTCAGGGATAGGGGCCTCAATTCTTGGGCATGAGAGAGAAAGTGGTGCCAATCCCCTAACCTTGTTTCTCACCAGCCTGCTACCCCTATAAAACACCAGGCCTCTGAATTTGATAAGTTACGTTGCAGTTTCTCTGTGTCAGAGGATGCTACCTTGATAGCAAATTCATGCAAAAATAAAGAGAAGTTAGTTTATCCAAAAGTCTGCATTTTTATGGAGGTTGTGCACAAAAATCTTGCCTTGTGCCATTAAAAAAACATTTTCAAAAGAACTCACAGCCTGCAGTGGAGCTTGGAGGGGGAGAGGGGTTCAGATGGTGACAGACAGGGTCTGGGGACAAGTGTTTTTCTATCCATGGAGTATTTAGATAGATACAAACCTGTGGAGAGACTCCAGTCTCTTGACCTCAAACAGTAGCCATAGTAATGAGATGAAAAATTAGGGCTTCACCCCAAAGGGGCGCTGTCTGTGATCCCAAGCCACTAGCACAAGGATGGAGAACACTGGACATCCTCCTCCTTTCATGCCCTGCCAGATTGGTGGCAGAGCTAGGAAACAAATTCATTTCTCCAGTGCCAGGTCCACCACACCTGCTGCCCTCAGCCTGGGAACGAAGGAGATAGGGCAGCTATGCTATCTAAATGCTGCTGCATGACTGCAAGGGTTACAGATGAGAACTTAGCAATTGTACTGTACTGCATGACTGATATGAGAAAGGAGCAGCTACTTTGCATAATGGTGCTCAGATGTTGGCAGAAGCTCTGGGTGGGAAAGGGGTCGCTATACTATATACAGACCTCTACATGGTTGTAGGAAATAAGGGATAAGAAAGGGGGCCACCATAGGGCTAGACTCTGAGTTCTAGTAAACCCATAGCTCTGTTTACTTTAATGGGGCTACACCAATTTGCATCAGTGAGGGTCTGGCCCTTTGACTCCAATGGAGCTATGGATCCACTCCACCAGCTGAGGATCAGGCCCACTGTTCCAGTGGAGCTACATCAGTTTACATCAGAGGAACATGTTGTCTACCGACTCCAGTGCAGATACATTGGTTTACTCCAGGTGAGGATCTGGCCCATTGACACGGAGGGTGTTAAGTCAGTGTAAACCAGCTGACAATCTGGCCCACAGTCATTGCTCCAAAAGGTAAACTAGTGCTTCATCATGATGTGAAAGATTTCTCCCTAGAGACGCATTAGGCTATTTCATTTAATGAAATGACACTAGGAGAAAAACAAGTCAAGTCACAGCGGGCATTAACAAAAACAAAGCTTTGGAGTTATCAAAGCTTAATAGTGATGGATTGAAGTGAGACTATATTAAAGTTTTGGGACTCGATTGTACTTATTAAAAACTTTGAAATGGACGGTGATGCTTAAATGCAATGGTTATATTAAGTACACCAGAAGGTTTACATTCATTGGTGTGTGTACACACACAAATGGTCATGTGTGTCCATCTGCACAAACCACTGACCAATTCTGCATGGCTTTAGATCATCTTAACTCTGCTCTTTTTTACTCTCCATGGAACAAATTCTCTTGAGCTCCAATAATGGCCAGTACTTCCATAATCTATGATAGCCCTGGTGTGTGGCAACAAGGAAGATAGGGATTTGCAAAGGAAGCAAGCTAAGGGAATTAAGCACCCAAATCATATTTGGATATCGGTGCCTATCTCCATGCAGAGAAGCCTTATACCCTTCGACGTCAATAGTAAATCTCCCCTTAATTTCAACAGGGTCCAGATTTCAACAAGTATCCTCTGTTTCTGGTCAGTTGAAACAACATGTGCGAAAATGATGACATGCTGAGCATTTCTGACATCTGCTCACTTTTTGGCAGAGCAGTAGAAGTTTTTAAATGCATTTTTTTTTGTTCAGGGAAAGGTTGGCTGTTTTTGAAATGTGTATAGAAAAATATTTTTATTATGTTTCAATTTTTTTGATGACACCCCAAAATGAAATTTATTCAGTTTGGAGTTTTTCATTGTTTAGATGTTTATTTGCTTTTTTTTCTTTTCCTTCCACTTCTCCATTTTTCACCCTCTTTCCCATGATTTTTGTGGCAAAAGGGAAAGAGGACAAAAGTGAAGGGGGAAAAGTTGGTAGGGGGAGAGAGAAAAAAGAAGGAAAAACAAACAAAAAAATGAAAAAAACCCTCAAATATTCCAAAAAATTGCCAAGATGTTTCAAATACATGAAAATCACTTCTTTTGCAAAGCTGCAGAATGAAAGTTATTTCAGAATTTTCACCAACAATTTCTTTACTATTTTCAGACAATGAAACATCATGCAGGACAGGGCCATTAAATTCTGAGCGTTTTCAAACCAAGATGATAGAATGGGATGATGTATATCAGAGATCCTTAAATTCAAAGGAAAATTTCTGTGCATTCTTCCTGTAACATGTTAATATTTCTTTGCTACCAAATTCTAAATATTAAATAAAAATGGGCTGCATGTTCCTAAAGGGTGCAAGCACACCTCTTAATGTTGTGCTTCCTTTTGCATTTGGACAGGATGTCATTATTAGAGTTCAGGACAGTAATGTCTAGTTGAACTTGTCCTGCTGGGAATGCCAGGATGGGAGTTTTGGCCACAAGTGAATTGACAACCATGCAAGCTTCAAGGCACCATTTAGATATTGTCAAAATTGCTCTGTATTTGCCATAGGAAAAAAAAATCAAATTAAACCTTTTTTTGAAAAATATATTGATATTTGATTAAACAAAAAGTTTTTGATTTGTTTTATGTATTTTTTTTATTTAGAGGATTGCTTTTCCTTCTATTTTTTCCCTTTCCACTGGAAAAGAAGAGTGGAGGAGAAAAAAAGCAGAAAAAATGGTTTCTTTATCATTTCTAAAG
>NW_026115175.1:554070-620267 GCF_025201925.1 Gopherus flavomarginatus | reverse complement strand
AAGCTCAGGGGGAGGCGCTGGCAGAGCCCACCACTTTGGTGTGAGGGCGGAGGTGTCGAGGGGGGAGGAGAAGCCGGAGTTGCAGGGGGGGGGGGGTCACTGGGGGGGGGGGGTAGATCTGTCTCTGTGCAGCCAGGACATTCCGGGGGTGGGTGGGAGGTGAGTTAACTGGATCCTGTCCCTGTTTTTGCCACTTCCTCCCACACACACATTCTCTCAAGATTTCCCCTTTTCTCTCTCATTATCACACGTGGCTATAAAATCCAGGGAGATTCTCCTCCCCCCCCCAATGATCAGCTCTCTAATTGCCTCTGATTTTCCCTTTTCTCTCCATACTTCTCAAATGTCAATTTAAAATCTCTCCGATGGGGGGTGGATTTTCCCACCCATTTTATCTGCAGCGATTTGTCCTTGTTTGGGTGGGAAATTGTTGCCCTGGGTCATTCCCCAGAACATGGCTCCCACTGGAGTGGGATGGGATGAGGTTCCCGTTCTCTGCCAGGGCAGGGAAGGGAAGGGAGGAGCACATCCCCCATGGAGACTGCCCAGACCCCATTTCCCAATTCCCCTGCGGCCCCCTTCCATTGTCCAGGGAGCCTTCCAGCTCCCCCCCGCCCTTAAATCAGCTCCTCAAAGGGCTCTGAGCTGCTCACGTGAATGGTTGCCCCGTGGCCGGGGGGGACCATCACATTCTGTTTATGTATTGGACAGTCATATAAAATCCAGTCCAACAGTCCCCCTTTTTCCACTAGTTATTTAATAGCAACATCAAATCCCCTCCGATCTTGGTGGTTTTCTCTCATGTTATCAAATGTTGTTTGTGACAGGTTCTCTCTGCGTGTGTCAAAGACTGATTATAAAGGACCCACTCTCTCTAGTTGTTTTATTTCTAATTGAATATGATGGGTTGTTTCCCAATGTGCTAAGATGCAGCCGCCTCTGGGGTGGATCCATGGTGGCCATTATTTGCTAGTGACAGCCCGTGGATCTTTCTTGCCCTCCAGGCCTTCCATTCTCCTGTTAAAGAAGCACTCCCCAGGCTCCCTCTGCCTGTGTGACTGGCCAGCAGGAGGTGGTGTTAACTTTCTAGCCACTTCTCACACTCTGTGAGGTAACACTTGCAGGGGCAGGGAAGGTGTCTGTGTGGGGAGATTGCAGCTGAAGGGGCATTGTGGTAGAGGGAGGCCTCTGGGTGGCTGGGCAGGGGGTACCCTGGTCAGGTTGGTGGGTTGTGGAGGTTTGGGGTTTTCGGGGGTGGTGGTTCTGATGTGCCCATCCCTGAGGCTATGGGTCCTGGAGGTGGGTATCGCTTGGGGCCTGGTGGCTGCAGAACAGTGGGGGTGGGTGTCTCTTGGGGAGGCGGGACAGAGGGTTAGAGGGAGCCTGGTTCTGTGCCAGGGGCTCTGTCTGTGCTTCCCCCGCTGGTTCCTGGTTTTGTTGCCATGCCCAGTGCACAGAGCTGGGGGAGGGGATCCCTGGCACTAGGTGAGGGCATGCCAGGGAAGCAAAGTGATGGGTCGCACTGTAAAGCATCAGGGGGTCACACTGGGCAGAGGAGGGGGTCCCAGGCAAATGTCAGGGTAGATCGTTCTGGAGGGTGGGGAAGTTCCTAGGCAGGCAGTGAGGGACTGAGTTCCCAGTGGGGGGGGGTCCCTTGAGGGGGTGCCTGGCTGCTGGGGGCTCTTGGTGGGGGGAACCCTTTGGGATTCCCAACCTGGCAATCATGGTGTGGTGGGGGTTCTCTGGCCGGTGGGGCTTTGAGGGGTATCTGGGGTCCCTGGCCAGGGACTCTGGGGGCTGCGTCCCAGGGAATATCTGATGGGATCCTGGCTGGGGGGTGTCTGGGGCCCCTGGCTGGGGGGTCTGGGCTCTGGGTACTAGGGGGTGTCTGGGGGCTGCTGCTAACCATGATCCTTCTCTCTGGTCAACTTGTACCAGAGTCCTGGCTCCTAGTCACCAGGTCACCAAGTCCATTCCCCAGTCACGTGCCCTGTCACTGTGCTAACTTTCTGTCCACTTAGCAAACACTGTTAGTGTGAATTCACAGAATTTACTTTTCTCCTCTTTTGAAAACTGCAGGAACTTTCGGTTCCGTTTGGAAAATTTTTGCCCCCAGTCCTTGTACTAGATCTGCGGGGGTGAGGGAGGTGGGAAGGGAGTCAGCACTGCCACACGATGGTCTTTTCCACAGCGTTCTGAACTCATTCTTTCTGAAATCCGGTGTCATTGAGACCGTTGTTAATCCAGAGTCACTGTATGGAAAGACAAGAAGTGATTCCAGATGGACAGTGGGTCAAATGAGATCAGCCATTCTCCCTGTGAGGAGGGGCTCCCATTAGCTGCTCTCCCCAGAGAGCTAAAGGAGGGAAGCTGCTCATACACTCCGTCCCTCTCTGCTCAGGATATTGGGGTTCAGCTTCCTGGGTCAGATGCTGCAGCCTCCATTGTGATCTGGGAGACCAGGCTTGGCAGCTGCTGCTCCCCCAGTGGGGCTCTGTGCTGGGAAGTGACCTTAATTAAAGCTTCTTCTCTGCCCGGCCCAGGGGATGACTTTCTGCAGCTGGTCCTAGCCCCCTAGGGCAGTTCTGGGCCCTGTTACTACTAAATTCTGAGCCAGAGTCTCCAGGTAACTGAAAGACCTCAGGGAATGTCCTAGGGTCTGGCAAGAAAGTGACTCTGCACAAACAACACCACCTCATTTCTCCTCCCATTAGCGGTTGCCAGGAGGAAATCCAGCCATGGGAGAGCAAAGCCCCCAGGAATGGGACTGTCCCAGCCAGAGGGGCAGGGAGAGAGGACAGGGGAAGGAGAGGCTGAAAGGGGGAGTGGGAGAAATGAATGTGGGGGAGAGATTTCCAGCTCTCTAGTCCACCTAGACACATGTATTGCTGCATCCTGGGGCAGAACCACTTTCCAGTGAACAAAACAAGGATCAGACAGAGCAAAAGCCAGTTCCTGACTCCATATTCCCCCTGCTGGGGTGTGGCTGCCGTGGGGTCAGTGTCTGAGGGAATCCCCCACAGTGACTCCTTTGGTTCTGCTCTTTTCTAGCCTTGTGTTCAGAGAAGGGGTGAGGGGAGAGAGAAGGGAGGTTAAAAATGTGTCTGTGGACTTAGCCTGGCAGGAGGGGCCAGGTCTAAACTGTAATAAACAGATTGAGCATTTCCCAGCATGACAGAATCTAGGGTGTCTGTCTGCAGGGAAAGGGCCTGGGGGAATTGTGATGTGAAATTAACTAAAACCGGTTCTGAAACGCCCACAACTGCCCTTCTCCCCCAGACAGGCTGCAGAATGTTTTGCTCCAGCTCATCCCAGCCTGGCGTGGGACAGGGAAGAGAAATGGCTGCAGTGGAGTCAGTCCAGGTAGAGATTATCGGGGGGTTGCTGGTGGGTTCCTGCTGGAGGAAAGGGAGAGCAAATACACCAGAGGTGGGAAGGTTTGCAGAGTCTGGTTTGGAGGTTGGAGCGGGGCAGGAAATTCACAGTGTGGGGAAAGGAGGAGGCCAGGGTGTGGCAGACCTGCTGGGAGTTATTTACTAAGTGGCCTAGATTCTAGGAACAGACCCAGGAGGTTTGGAGGTGGAAATGCCCTAATTTGTGAAGAGAGAAAATAACCCACCTACATGGAGCTAGTCAAACTGACCAGACTCCTAGTGCTGGAGCCTGACCTCACTAACCATCAGCTGCTGTGAGATATAACGGGGACACCCATGAGTCAGGCTTATTGGAGCTGCCTCTCCCTTCATATCCCACTCCTCACAATGAGGAGGGTGTTGGGCATCCTACCAGCGAGCTCTCCCTGGACCCTGCTAGGGGCTCCATCTCCTGTATCAGTCAGTGGCTAGTAGGGGGGTGATGGATATGCTGGGAGAGATAAGGGGCTCTCTCTTCATCCCCTCACCCTGGCAATTGCTGGATACTCTGAGCCAGGTCGAGGTGGGACTCTCCTGACTATGATCCACCCAGAGCTTCCATTTGATTCACTCTTCTCTGCCACAAATAGTGGGGCTGTGAGTGGGGCAGCAAGTCCTTAGTGTTGGACTCTTACTCTTTCAGGGGCTGGTGACCTTCAAGGAGATGGCTATGTATTTCACCAGGGAAGAGTGGGCTCTGCTGGACCCCACTCAGAGAGCCCTCTACTGGGATGTCATGCAGGAGAACTATGAGACTGTGACCTCGCTGGGTAAGGGTTCCTGTCCCTTCTGTTCTTGGAAGGGGAAATGAAGAGTGAAGGTTCACGCCACCCCCACAATGCCATCTGTACCCTGTCCTGTTTCAGCATCACCCCAATAGGCCAGTGACACACATAATACCAGAGACCCTCCTCTGCTGCAGAACACTTTGGGAACAGAGCACAGGAGCCGTATTGCACAGTGTCAAATATCTCCTGTTTGCTCAAGTGAAACTGGGGGTTAGGTCTGGCATAACTGTCCCATACCCCTAATCATTTTTCTTGCCCTTTTCTGAACCTTTTCCAATTCCAATATATCTATTTTTGAGACGGGGTGACATGTGCATGCAGTATTCAAGATGTGGGTGTATCATGGATTTATTTGCTGTTTTTACAAATATGATCTATGAGATATTCTGTCATATCTATCACTTTCTTAATTATTTCCTACATTGTTCACTTTTTTTCACTGCTGCTGCACATTGAGTGGATGTTTTCAGAGAACTATCCACAGTGACTCCAAGATCACTCTCTTGAGTGGAAACAACTTATTTAGACCCCATCATTTTGTATGTATAGTTGGGATTGTGTTTTCCAATGGGCTGCACTTTGTGCTATCCTGTCATCTAGTACTGCTGAGATCCTGGATTCAGTAATATCCCTGCCCTTCCTGTTCCCTTTCTCCACCGAACCCCGCCAGCCCATGCTTCCTGTTCCCAGCTTCCCCAGGATTCTCGCACTGTCTCTGAACCTCTCTGTCAGCAAGAAGCAGTGCCAGGGACACTTGCCCTCTGTCTGGAGTCTTCGATTTCTGGGACATGGATTTACTTTCTCTGTGTTGTAAGAGGCTCTGTCATAATGAGTGTCTGTGATGTTACCCAGAGTACAATCTGGACTGTTAAATAGCTGTACCTCAGTCCTCCAGCATGGGGTGCATTTTCCACTGTTTTCCCGCGTGAACAGGCCCTCTTGGCCAATTAACACACAGTCTCCAGCATGTAACTCACTCCCAGCTACACAGTATTGAGTGCTGCTAGACAGCCACTCATGAATTACACCTCAGGAGAAAACCAGCAAATTCTCAAGTGCCCAACTTTCCCCCAGAAATGTGCATCTTGCACTGTCCAGCACGCTACTGAACGACCCAAGCTCATATGAAGTCTGTCATTTCATCAGCGGAAAATGACATGCACCAGCTTGTTATCCCAAACAGAGTTTCCAACACACTTCAATCCACACATACTGGTTAGATGAACAATAAACCAAGCTTGTTAACTACCAAAAACTAAAACTAGGCCCAGTCCATGAAAGGGGCACTCCCAGGAGAGACTGTACAAAGGCTGGAACATGAAACACCTTTGTAAACCTGAGACAGCTGCCTTGGGGACAATGACAGGGAGAATCCCCCAAAGTGACTCCTTTGTTTCTGCTCTTCTCTGGCCTCCGATTGTTCCTTCCAACGTGGAGTACTTTGCACTTGTCTCTACTGAATTTGATCCTATTTACTTCAGATCATTTCTCCCGTTTGTCCAGATCATTTTGAATTTTAATCCAATCCTCCAAAGCACTTACAACCCCACCCAGCTTGGTGTTGTCCGCAAACTTGATACGTGTAAGAGAGAGACTGTTACTGGGAGGGTTTCCCCATGTGTCAGAGGGTTACACCCTGGTGGGAGGGGGCTAGGCCTGTACTGGAATAAGGTCACTCTGTGCTTCACAGTGTGCTAGAACCTAGAATGTGCATTAGCAGGGGAAAAGCTGGGGGGAATCGGCTTGTGGAATGGACAAAAGCCTAGTCTGAATTCTCACACCTTGCCCTTTTCACCCCGGCAGGCCAGAGAATAACATCCATGTTTCGCTGCAGATCGTCTCGTCCTCCCAGGGGCAAGGAAATGGCTGCAATGGAGCTGGCTCAGGTAAGAGATTATCAGGGTGGCGGGCTCTGCTTGGAGGTTGAGGAGCAGTAAATGCATAAGAGGGTGGGAATTGCTAGAGGTGGTGGGAAGCAGGAAATATCTCGGGTGGAGAAAGGGAGGGGACAGCATGTGACAAACCTGCTGAGACTTGTGTAGTGTAGGGCGTGATGGGTTGTCACCGCCAGGAGGCAGTTTGTGGAGCTTCTGGGAACTGCTGTGTCCTCTAACCCTCACGCTGGGCTGGCCCTTCTCACACTGCTTTGCTGGAGATTTCGCCAGCCTCTCCAGGGCCTCTTATCACCCAACACAACAGCAGGTGGCGCCATGCAGCCAACTAAGCTACCTGAGTGCGTTACCTAAGCCACTCAAGGACAGATAGAAGACAAGAGCCAATTTCCCACTCCCCAACCTTGCACACTTGCTGTAGTATAAATCCAGAATGATACCATCTTATAGTGCACAGAGATCTCTATAATACAAGCTCATTAATGTAGTTCCCCTTCCCCTCGATATGGGACAGATGTGCACAACAAGCTGAGATTTTCCCCAGACACTTCACTCAAAATACGCTGGTTAAGATAAAGCATCAAACAAGTTTATTAACTGCAGAAAGATAGATTAAGTGATTATAAGTGATAACAAACAGATCAAAGCAGATTATTTAGCAAATAACCAAAACTCAGACTAAGCCTAACATACTAGATGGATAGAATTTGAATTAGCAATTTCTCACCCTGACTGATGGTACAAGCAGTCCCCCAAGTTTCCATACACAAGCTAGAAATCTCTCTTGATCCTGGGAGCAGCACTTCCCCCACATCCGTTTTTGTTTCTCAGGTGTTTCCAGAAGTTCTCTTGTGTGGAGAATGAGGCCAAGAGATGATGTCACACCCCACCTTATGTAGCTTTTCCATATGGTGGGAACCTTTTGTTCCAAACTCAGTTCCTAGTCCAGTTTGTGGAAAAATACAGGTACTAAAATGGAGTTTAGTGTCATGTGGTCTGGTCACAGGCCCTGCTGAGTCATAGTAGCCATGACTCATAGGCTGGCTGAAACATTCACAGGAAGGCTAAGCTCTTCCACAGTCCATTGTCTTTGTTGAGCCATCAGCACTGTCTGGCTTCTTCATTGTTGTACCTGAAAGGCTCATTGTGGGTGTTACCCAGAGTAAGCACATTTGAAATACAGATACAGAGTCAATATCCATAACTTCAGATACGAACATGATATGTGCACACAAATAGGATAATCATATTCAGCAAATCAGAACTTTTCCAGTGACACCACACATGATGCATCTTCTACAAAATAGATCATAATTATGTCCTAATCATATTATAATCATACCACTATGGTGAATATGGGGGTGTAGTGTCAGATAGGTCCTAATTTCAAGGCACAGGAGTTGGGAATGGAACTTCCCCTCTTTGTGGAACAGGAAATAACCCTCCAGCCAGGGCTGGGACAACTTCCCAGACTCTCAGCGATGGAGCCTGAATCTACTGACATTTCATTAATTACCACCAACCTCAATCTTTGTGGCAACTGTAAACTTTATCAGTGATGATTTTGTACTCTCTTCTAAGTCATGGATAAGAATGTTAAATAGCACAGGGCCAAGAACCAATCCCTGCAGGAACCTGCTAGAAAGAAATCCACTCGATCATGGTTCCCCATTTACTATCAGAGTTTTTAATCTATTTAATGTATGCCGTGTTTATTTTGTATCATTCTAGTTTTTTTTTAGTAAAAATATTGTGCTAATCAAGTCATGTCCCTTACGGAAGTTTAGGTATATTACATCAATACTATTAGCTGCAACCAAACTTTTGATCTCATCCAATAAGGATATCCCGTTAGTTTGATAGGCTCTATTTTCTCTAAACCTTTGTTAATGGGCACTACAATTCTGACCTTCTAACTTCTATTCTTTATGATTGACTTCCCCTTTCTTCCATATATTTTATTTGGAGAGTGCTTGGATTCCTACCAGGGAGCCACTATCAGGGTCCAGAGACAGCCCCATCTCCTATATTAAGCTCTGGCTAGTAGCTATGTGATAAATGTGAAGACCCTGCTTCTGTCTGTCAGATGGGAGACACAAAGGTTCTCTCTTTCTACCCTCTGATGCCTCCTGGCTGCTGTAAGCAAGGTGGGGTGGGACTCTGTTAACATGTGCCTCCCGGAGCTTCCATTTCCCTGGTGCTGCTGTTCCGTGAATAGTGGGGTTGTGAGTGGGTCAGCAGGTACTGAGTATTGGACTCCTGCTCTTTCAGGGGCCGGTGACCTTCGAGGAGGTGGCTGTGTATTTCTCCAGGGAAGAGGGGACTCTGCTGGACCCCACTCAGAGAGCCCTCTACAGAGATGTCATGCAGGGGAACTATGAGACGATGGTCTTGCTGGGTAAGGATTCCTGTCCCTTCTGTTCTTGGAAGGGGAAATGAAGAGTGAAGGTTCATGCCACCCGCACAATGCCATCTGTACCCTGTCCTGTTTCAGCTTCACCCCAATAGGCCAGTAACATACATACTACTAGAGACCCTCCTCTGCTGCAGAACACTTTGGGAACAGAGCACAGGAGCAGCATCACACAATGTCAAATATCTCTTTACTCAAGTAAAACTGGGGTTAGGTCCAGCATAATGAACAGAAGCTTCCTACCCCCAGCCTTCTCTCAAACCCTGAGCCTTCTCTACCCAAACCAGAATGTGCTTGGGGTGTAACAAGCAGGCGGCTGGAGTCAGAGCTGCCAGTCCAGGATTACTTATCATACAGACACTCAGTGCGTCCTTGAACGCTGGCTGGGAGTATCCAGACAGGGGAGCTCCAGCAGCAGAACACTGAATCTCACCCAGGATTACAGATGACACAACTCCTCGCCGATCTGGATTGCACCCCAGCATGTGAAAATGGCCTAGGTTGGTAGTGACATTTCTTGAGACATGGAGAGTCTTGCTCCCATATCACCAGGTGTAATAAAAATAACAGGAAAGGCCAAATACGGAAAACTGATTGTTCAGCTTGCTTTTGACCTGCATCATATTTTGCAGTATATTCCAAATAAGGAAATTAACGTGCAACGTATGTGTCATTGTTTGTGGTTTTAAGCTGTAAAAGGCTTGTGTGATTTTTAGCTCAGGAACAGTATTCCAATAGCTGTCGCCCCCTGCGTGCTTGTAACCAAGAAAAGAGCCTCAGGCTGAGCTGATTCAAATATTAATCCTGTGGTCGTTTTCCACAACAGCCTCAATAGGTCCCTGTGATGGAATGTAAGGCTACATCTAGACTACCCACTGTATCGGCGGGTTAAAATCGATTGCTCGGGGATCGATATATGGCGTCTCATCTAGACACCATATATCGATCCCCGAGCGCGCTTATATCGATTCCGGAACAACACCAACCCCAACGGAGTTGCTGATTTGACAGGGGGAGCCACGGACATCGATCCCGCGCGGTGAGGATGGGTGAGTAATCCGATCTTAGATATTTGACTTCAGTTACGTTATTCACGTAGCTGAATTTGCGTATCTAAGATCGATTTCCCCCCGTAGTGTAGACCAGCCCTTAATGTCTTCACACCTTCCCCCTGCAGGAGAATGGCTGTTTGACCAGCTGTTTGCCTTGCTGTCTCTGAGGAACTGGTCTGTGGGTGTTCCCCAGAACTGTAACTTTTTCAGTAATATCATACTGTAAAATCTCACAATTTTACATACAGTGTTACTACACATTTTAACAGGAGGATAATATTCAGTAGGTTATGCGTTTTCTAATGATACCTCACAAGCCATTTTCCACTAGCAGGGTCTTCTCTGTTCACAGAATTTCTGATAGTTTGATGTCTGCTGGCACTGGATATCACTATTGTGGCATCTCTCTCTCTGTCTCAGTGAGCACCCGCTGTGGTTGTTGAAAGTCTGTGATGGGATCTTTGGGATGCAACTGAACAGTGGGACCCCTGAGCCCTTTGTCCCACCACCTGGGCTCCCTCTCACACATGTGATGCTGAGACAAGCTGTGAATCTCTGGCAGATATTGCACTTACACAGACATCCGTAGTTAGGGACACAGCCAACTGAATTACATGAATGCTTCTGCAGCCACTCATAACACTAATGATAGAAAGTCGCCCCCCCTACAGCTCTGCAGCCTAGCACCCCTGGATCATACCATCTTGCCTTAATCAGAAGCCTGATCAGTGTGAGTATTACACAGGGTCCACCCCTCCCTCACTGTGAATAGTACATGAACCAGCCTTGTAATGGAGCTGAGATTTCCCAAGAACTTCAAGCAAAATACACCAGTTTAAGTAGAGCATAAAACAGATTTATTAACTACAGAAAGATGGAGTTTTAAGGATTATAAGTGGTAGGAATAAAAGATCAAGGTAAATTACCATGGAAATTAAAGATAAATTCACAATCTAAACTTTACACCTTATTACACTAGGGCATAGTTCAGTTATGCACACAGGAAGGCTTAATGCTCGAGCTGCTGCACATGCTGGGCAGGCTTAAGGTCGGGCTCCCCATGGCAGGAGAGAAGAAGACTCGGCCCCTGGAGGGGCAGGCTGGGGCTTCCTGGATCCCATTTGCTCACAGCCAGCACCCTGCCCCCACTCCCAAGTCATGCGTGGCGCCCCCAGGTCGGCCAGAATGGAGCAGCAGTTTTCACTGCACTACGTCCACTTATGGCTTACAGGCAACTCCCAGACTCACCACAGTCCACCATCTCGGCCAGAAAGGAGCCCACTCAGCCTCACCATTGCTGCTTTTCCTTCCCCCCAGAACCCCGCTTCTCCTGGGCTGCAAGTAGCCATCCCTGGGATGCCAACAGGCAGCCACAGGGGTCTGTCTCTCAGCAGCCAACCGCACCTCCATGGGTTCAGCCCTCAGAAGGGCAGGTGGGGGTTTCCTGGATCCCAGTTGCTCACAGCCAGCCCAGCCTCCACCTCTAAAACCATCAGTCATGCCCCCAGGTTGGCCATAAAGGAGCCGCCATTCTCCACTTGGACTCAGCTTTGCTTGTTTTCCTTTCACCCAGAACCTCCCTTCTTCTCCTGGGCTGCAAGTAGCCACTCCTGGGAAGCCAAGAGGCAGGCACAGGATTCTACCTCCCAGCAGCCAACCACACCTCCCCAGGCTTTGCAGAATGAAGGGTGGTGCTCTACTAACCCCACTTAGCCGCACAGCTTCTTCCCTGCCTTCCTCAGCTCAACTTTCCTCTATTGCCCCATTCCTGCCTCACTTCCTCCTTTGGCCAGTCACGTAAAGGAGCCCAGCAGGAAGTGAGAGCCTCTATAGGCCAACCTCCAACAGCAGAGGTGGCCAAGCCACAAGCCTCCAAATGGTGACTGGCCTAACTACTCTAGGTTCTCCAGCCTGACACCAAGGTGCTTTCTCCACTGCTGTCAGCATCCTCTGTCATGCAGGGGTTGGAGTTATCCCAGGGACAGGCCTATAGGAGGAGTGCCCTTTCTGAATAACAAGGGGATCTGGGAAAAGGAAGCCAGCCTGTTTCTGCCTGGTTTTGAACCAGGGACCTTTTGCGTGTTAGGCAAATGTGATAACCACTACACTATAGAAACTCCACCTACTGGGTTGTTGCTCACTCTGGCACAGACTGATGGACAAATCTAGAGAATGTGGTGGTAGCCCCTCGATAGGTCAGCTGGCAGGGCAGAGGACTGGAGCCAGCACTCAGGAAGTCGTCCTTACCTCGCCCATGTGACTCCAGCTTGAGGGAGAGCTTCTTTTTCTTCTCCTTGCTGACAAAGAGAAAGAGAAGAATGAAAGGTCAGGTGGGCCAACTCGGTGCAGAAGCCCATGCTGTCTTTTCCTGCTGCATAGCCTGAAATGAGGGACTCGTGGCAGTTAAAGGAACTGCTGCACTCTCAGAAAACATCCCGCCCGTGCATAAAGGAGGATAGAAGAGCCTGTTAGTCTAGCACGCTCCCAGCTGAACTGTTTCAGCAGCTGCTAGGTTTCTTTTTGGCCTGTTACTTTTCTGTCTGGGATGTTGTTGTCAGCTGTGGCACAGAAAAAGGACGTCATTGCGAGCTGCCCATGAAGATAAGATTAACTTTTGCCTTCCTTGCTCGGCTTTACTTGCTTCCTCACCCTATTCCTGCCTTAGTTCCTGTGTTACCTGAAGGCAACGGGGGCCCAGCAGTACGAAGAGGAAGTTAGACAGCTAGACCCTGGTGGCAAAAGTTCTACCACCGCTTGCCACCCCACTCTCTTCTCCCAGCTTCACATATTGACCGCCAGGGACTTGGTGCCCAGCAGCGCAACGGAAGGCAGTGGACAGAGCCACCCTCGCCTTGAAGCTCTGGCTCATTAAACCGTATCTTCAGTCGCTGATGGCCAATGAGAGACCAACAGCGCTTGCCATTTTAGCACTTGAAAATGCCATTGGTCAGTCACTGGATCTCTTTAATGCTGTTACATAACAAATGAAAATAGAATCTCAGTGTGACATTCTGTACCTTTGGGGGAGTGTGCTGTAACCCCCATATTCCTCATTTTCATATAATCGTGATCTTATATACAGAGCATGCCTTGCAAGGTATCAGGGGAAAGGATATGATCTGCTGAAAGTCATTTCTCTACCCATAGATGTTTACCATTCATGCATATGAAGTTATGAGAATTGTGCAGTGTGGTTATCACTATGCTGTAAGGTGGGGGAGTCAGCCAAATATTAGCTCCCCAGTGACAACAGCAAGGAAAGTAACCAACACCCGGACAGGGTGTCAAACAACCCATCAACAGCCATTGTTCAGCAAGGGAGCTACAGTGCAATCACTTACCTGCAAGAGGACACCCCAGGGGAATTGCTCAGACTTGCTTGGAGAGACGCAGTGATGCTCACCTGACTCTGAAGGGGGAGCAAAGCCAAGAGGGAAGAAAGGACATGATAAAAGCAGAGACATTTGCCATGCTTTGTCTCTCTCGTCCACCTACATCTACAGACACCCCCACACCAAGCAACTGAAGCGCTGACGAAAGGGGAGAGCCTGGCTGAAAAGCCACCAGCCGGCCTGTGGTGAGAAGCATCTAAGTTTGTAAGGGCATTGAAAGGGTTAAGATCAGCTTAGAGTGCATTTTGCTTTTATTTCACAAAAACAACGAGGAGTCCGGTGACACCTTAAGAACTAACAGATTTATTTGGACGCAAGCATTCGTGGGTAAAAAGCCCTCTTCTTCAGATGCATGGAGTGAAAATTGCAGATAGAGGCATAAATATATATTGGAACATGATGTAAAGGGAGTTACCATACAAGGGGAGAACCAGTGTTGAAGGCTAATTCAGTCAGGGTGGATGTGGCTCTCTCCAAGTAATTGACAGGGAGGTGTCAATACCAAGAGAGGGAAAATTGCTTTTGTAGTGAGCCAGTCACCCCCAGTCCCTCTTCAAGCTCAAATTAATGGTGTTAAGTTTGCAGATCAGTTGTAACTCTGCAATTTCTCTTTGAAGTCTGTTTTTGAAGTTTTTTGAATGGCTTCTTTTAAATGGCTACTTTGAATGGCTACGTTTAATTGTGTTATTGAATATGAACATGCAAACGTATTATGGAAGTCCCATGTGGTCTAGTGGTTAGGATTCTTGGCTTTCACCCAGACAGCCTGGGTTCAATTCCCCACACAGGAACAATGCAGAGCTTCTCCTTGGAGGGGAGGCAAGAAACAAAAAGAATAGGAAGGGATCCTGCCAGCAGCAGAGCTGGATAGAGTTGGGAGCAGTACTGGATTTGACATGGTGCCATAGTGCTAGGCCCAAGCTCTGAAGGCACATGTAACAGTAACTTCCTCCTCTCTGTAGAAAGGGAGCTTCAGAGCAGCCTGGATTCAGTAGGGGAGCTGAGACCCCATAGGGCCCTGGGAGCTGTAGTTCCTTGACCAGCTCCCTGCCTTAGAGCAGAGAAGGAACATTTCCCAGCATTCCCTTGGCTGCTATCAACAGGAAAGGGAGGGGGGAAGCTGTGAGACTCCATTCGCTGCAGCTTGTTGTGGTTGGGGAGCGGCGTGCCAGCTGTGAATAGGGAAGAAGTGTGACCAAGGAGGAGAAGGCTTTGGCCCAGGTAGCACCCTCAGAAGACTTCCCCAGACAGGCTTAGGGATGCTGGTGTGACCTCTCCTGGCAGCTCCCAAAGATGGAACTGGGTGGACTAACTGGACAGGGCCCCTCTCTATCTGAAGCTGGGCAAGGGAGGTATGTGGATCCCACCAGAAGGTAAAATGGTAAGTAAGGAAGGGGAGGCTCTACTGGACCTGGACAGCTTCAGATAGAGGACAGGAGGATTTCCACTTCTGAGCCATGAAAATAGAAATTGACTTTTCCTTTCCAGATGTATCTAATATTCATAAAGGGAATCTAGCCCCTGCCTTCCAGATCTGAACACCTCAAAATCAGGAGTGCTCAAGCTCAATTTGGGCAGCTGTTACTTCATTTCTCCCAAATCAAATATGCTGATCCACTGTCATTTACTGTAGAAAAAGTAGGAGAAAATTGAGCAACAAACGTTGGGGTCTTCACAGTGCTAACGAGGGCTGGAATTGCTATTTTCAACAGCCATTACACTTTTTTTTTAGTTTTGTTTGTTTAAAAGGAAGACAGTGATATTGCACTGGCAAATTCCCCATAGAAACAAAGAATGGAACAAAAGAATAATAAAGGCACCTCAACTTTCCTCATTTATGTAGGACGGTCTTATTAGATGGATCCAGACATCTTCCAATCACAGAAGCTGATAATTGTTCCACTTTACTGCAGTTCTGTAACCATGCAGGAACCTAGAGGAGGAAAGTGCCTAACTCCAGAGCCTGCAGCTGCCTAGGGCCAGTGCTGAGGATTTAGAGTCCCTAGTGCTGCCCTTGCAAGGTTCAAGCATGCTCAGCCTTGGCATTGCCTCCGCTCCTGCGGCTAGTAGCTGCAGCTGTCTAAGTCTGGCCTCTGGCAGTTGCCCCATGGCTGTAGCTAGAGAAACTACAAGTGGCTCTATGACTCCTGGGGCCATAAAGCTAGAGCACCTAAAGACACTGGAGTTAACCTCAAGGAACAGAGGTCACCAGTAGGAAAGGAATGTCGGGGGAGCAGGGAAGGCGGGAGCAGGTCAGGCTTGCAGAGGGAGCTTCCAGCTGGTTGGGAGCATGTCCAAAGTAGAAAGGAAACAAGTATGGGGAGAGGTGGTGGTGACCAGGTAGCAGACTAGCACGTAGATGGGAGCAGAGGGAGAGACGCTGGTGTCTTCAGATTCCCAAGGGCTAAGTCCTCACTTTGGGGAAATGGTGTTTGCCGGTGGCTTGCTCACATGGCAGGATGGGGGCTGAGGGAGGGATCTGTCAGAACTGATCAGGTGTCTGCTGGCTTTAGGACTTTGAGCTGAGACTAGGACCACATGCAGTGACTGGTGACATGGGGGGGTACTGGAGACATGGCTAGAGAAGGTCTGAATGAGGAAAGAGAGAAATCTGTGGGGAGTTTCCTTGGTCACTATGAAAGTTCTGCTCACTGTGGACACTGGTAAACCCACATGGGTGTACAGCTCAATAAGAAAACCCGCGGGCTGAGGGAGCTGTGTATGGCAATGCATATAGTCATGGAGAGGTGTGTGATCAAAATGAAAAATGTCTCTGAGGTTCAGTACCGGGTATACGAAGGCACCAATGGCACTGCCCCACCAGGCCCACAGTTGGAGCCCACAGTGACTATACTGGGGCCCACAAATATGTTTGGTGCCAGGGCCAACAAAAGGTTAATCCAGCCCTGACTGCCTGAGCACTATTTCAGCCTCACATTTTTGGATGGAACTCCCACAGTGAGAGCTGCAGAGCACTCCCCCGCAACACACACGCACACACTCGTCCTGGTGTTGGGAGGGGAACAGGAGAAAGGACAAAAGAAGAGATGAAGAGAAAGGAGGGAGGGACAGGTGGATGGAGGAAAAGGTGAAACACAAAGGACAAACCCTAATGTCCCCATGATTCTAAGGGACAAAATCCCAGGTGCGAAATAAAATTCTGCCTCCTTAAACTCATGTTTTCCATGCCTAGAATTCAACTCTCACCAGATGGATCAGACTGAACAGGTTTCACACCTCCAGGAGGCTCTTACCTTCTAAAGAGGGACGGCTGTTTTCTAGTAAAATCACTACAAGGGAAGGAGAAAACTGGAAAGAGGTTTCTCCTGGCGCTCACGTCCGTGAACCCGAATACTCTCTCAGTCCTCAGACAGAGACCTGGAGAAGGAGACTTGCTGAAGCAAAGCCACAGGGGTCTCTGAGGTTTCCCTAGCCCCTGGCCCCTGACTGATGTCAGGATCTCTCTGTGAGGTCACCACCTGCTCACCAATAGTCTTTGACCAATAGTGTGAGGTCCTGCAAAAGGCCTTTGTGATGTCACTGCCACACCCCGCCCTTGCTGTGCCAATGTCCTGCCCCGGCCAGGCACTTTGGAGCTTTGAGCTACTCACTGTGGATCACCCCACTCAAGGAGCTTTTCTATAGAGCATCCTCAGATGTCTAAGCACACGAGTGCCATGGCAATGAACTGACACACATGGCACCAAGATGAGATCATTAGTAGACTAACCTATAGGAGAAGGACACCCCAGCATTAGTAGGGGAGAAATCCCTACTGAACATGCATTACACCTAGCAGCCCCTGCGTGGGGTCGGGCGGGGGCTGCGGAGGGGGGAGACCTGGGAAAGGGATGGATGGAAAATGTCTGTGCAGCCAGGACATGGCCGGGGGGCGAGGGGAGAAGAGCAGGTGACCCCTGAGGAGCGGGGAGAAAAAGGGAGGGCTGAGATCCCCTCGGAATTACCACTGCCCCCTCCGTGGAGACCCCCCTCCTCTCCTGTCCTCCCCCCTTTCTCCCTAGAGAGCAACAAGCAACATTCAGGCTGACACCCCCTTCCCTCAAACCCCTGAGAAGTTCCCTGTTCCCCTCCCCCCATTGTGCCCCATTTTCTCTCCCCTTTGCCAATGGCCAGTTCAGATCTCAGGTTTGGGGTGTTTCCCCCCATTTTCACCTGCAGTGATTTGTCCTTGTGTAGGTGGGAAATGGTACCCCGAGTGATTTCTGAACTGGGCAGAGGCTGGGGGGGGCCTGAGACAGGGACACCTCTGGGCTGGGCTGGGGGGGCCACTCTCTGCTGGCAACAGGGCGTGGGAAGGGCCAGGAAGGGGAGGGGGGAGCAAGTGTCCCCCATAGAGAGGGTCCAGCCCCAGGCTGCTACCAGTAGCACATTCCTATCCTGGCCGGGGGGGAGGGGCTTTCTCCAGCTGGGACCTGCCCCCTAGGCAGCCCCAGGCTCTGACCGCACCAGCCCCGCCTGGAGCCCCCAGTGAGTGAGAGACCCCGGAGGGGGAGGAAGAGGGAGCACTGGGCCCTGACAGGAAAGTGACTCTCTCCCCTCAGATCTTGGTGTTTTCCTCTCATGTTATCAAATATGCAGTTTGTGACACAATTTCTTTGCAAATCTGAAAGATTCAAATAAAATAACCTAAACATTTGCCCCACTTCTCTCTAGTTGTCTATTTCTAATTGAATATGCCCTGAGATTTTCCTGTCTCTAATTATAAAATAATAAGAAAATCTCAGATTTACACCTTTTCTCAGATTATTGAACACAAAATGTTTGCAAATGTTGCCCATTTCCTCTTTATTCATTTATCAAGTATTCATGTGAAACTCTCAGATTTTACCTCCTATCAACAACTGATATAAAATCCCTCTGATTTTCCACTTTCCTCTCTATAATTTGCAAAATGGATCCAAAATCTCTGATTTCCACCCTTTGTCTTTCAATTCTGAATACTGATCTGAAAGCTCAGGTTTTCCCTCTGTGTCATTATCAAATGTCAATTAACAATCCTCTCAAGTTTTGTGCTGTTCCTTATGTTTCTAAATCCCAAAAACTTCTTCCTTCGGGGGAACCTGTTGCCCTGAGTCGCTCTCCATTCTGGATGTTGCAGGGGATTATATTTCCCTGTGATTGTCTTTCCCCTCTCCTTTGAGGATCATTTGTTTCCTCTTTTAGCTCTGTTAGATATTTGCCAAAGAAAGAGAACAGCCTGATATTTAATACACATCAAAGTCAGAGGCCTCCCCCTGTTTGGGGATCAGTGGTTCGCAGCTGGTAGTGGGAGAGTTGGCTGGCCCCTTTTCTTTTCTCCAGCTGGCACAGGATGAGGGGCTCACTCTGAGTGCAGCATGTCTTGAGAAGTATCCCAAACCACAAGACAAATGGTCTCTGTGAAGGGTTGCTTCCCACAGTGCTAAGATGTAGCCACCTCTGGCAGGATCCATGGTGGCTACTATTTGCTAGTGACAGGCCACGGAAATTTCTTACCTATTTTGCCCCTCCATGCCAGGCCTGCACAACATATGGCCCACGGGCAACGTGCGGCCCGTGAAGTCTCACTGTGCGTCCCGCAGCCGGGAATCAAAGGGCTCTGGGCTGCCCGTAGCCGCGGGGAATCCAAACCCCTTTAAAGTTCAGCCGCGGCCGGGATTCAAAAGGTTCTGAGCTGCCGGCAGCCGCAGGGAGCCCAGAGCTGTTTAAATCTCAGCCGCGGCCAGGATTTATAGGGCTCTGGGCAGGCGGGCGGGGAGCTCAGAGCTCTTTAAATCCCAGCCACCAGGGCCGGCTTTAGGCCAATTTAACCAATTCCCTTGAATCGGCCTCGCTCCTAAGAGGACCCCGCACCCAAGCCCCAGTACCAGCAAAAGCCAGTGCGCTGTACCAGGGTGGCCCAGTTTCCCCAGGGGGCAATTTAAAAGGCCTGGGGCTCCCAGCAGGGGCTGGAAGCCCAGGCCCTTTAAATTGCCACTAGAGCCCTGCTGCTGGAGCCCTGGGGTATGGCTGCGGGGCTCTGGGGGCTATTTAAAAAGTCCAGGACTCCCATTGCTTCTACCTCCCTGGCCCTTTAAATAGCCACTGGAGCCCCGCCGCTTCCCCAGGGTTCCCGCGGCTATTTACAGAGCTGGGGCAGTGGAAGCAGGGGCGCCCCGGGCCCTTGAAATAGCCCCCAAGCCCCAGGCTGCTGCTGCTACCCTAGAGGGAGAGGGGGGAGGAGGAGGAGGAGAAGGAGGCACTCACCATAGAGGATGGGCTGTACCCCCTGTACCTGCACCCCCTGCCCTGCCTGCAGCCAGCCCATCCCCAGCCAGCCCCTGCTGCACCCCCTGCACCCCCCAGATAAACCGCTGATCCAAAACAGACCCCCCCCCGTGCCCACCCGGCTGCTTCTCTCCTCAAGCAAACACCAGCTGTGGGTGTTCCAAAGGGATCCCCCTGCCTCTGCTCATTCACTGCAAACAGTAACTGTGTTTGGTTTTTAGATAAGCAGCTCCGGGAGCCTTCAGTTCACAACAAAGCAAATAGAGGCATCACACCAAAACAAAGAGCGTTATCTCTACTTAAAAGCATTATGGGAAGGTTCCGGAGGTCAGTGACAGCGTAGTAAGATTAATCACTGTTTACACTGGCACCCCAGCGCTGCATCACCAGCTCTATTCTCTTTATTCCTCTCGTCGAGGTGGAGCACATGCAGCACTGTAGCCAGGGAGATACAGCGCTGTATGTGCCTTGCCACTGTGGACGGGGAGTAAGTTACAGCGCTGTAAAGCCACCACCTGCACTGTAACTCTCCAGTGTAGCCAAGGCCTGAGTTGTAGTAATAATAGCAGCCAAGAATCCGGTGGCACCTTCTAGACTAACAGACGTATTGGAGCATGAGCTGTCGTGGGTGAATACCCACTTCGTCAGATGCAACAATAGTCCCATATGGGCTAGTGGTCAGGATTCCTGGTTTTCACCCAGGTGGCCTGGGTTCAACTTCTGGTGTGGGAAGAGTGCAGAGCTTTTGCCCAGAGTGGAGGCAGGAAATGAAAGGAACAGGAAGGGATCCTGCCAGCAGTGGAGTTAGACAGTGTAGGGAGGGGACCCCAGAAGTGGGAGTGGGGCAGTGGTTTGGGGGGAGATGAGGGAAGGATCCCAGCAGTGCGGGAAGTTGACAACCTGGAGAGCACAGGCCTGGAATGGGGACCTGGAAGAGTGAATGTGTCCCTCTAAACCCATCAACTGCAGACTAGGCAGGCTTGGAAGGATTGTGTATTTGTTGGTAAATGTCAATTTCTGTGTAAACACACAACCCAATGGCAAAATATTTCCATCAATAATCATCAAAATTGACAGATGGGCAAAGTAAGAAACATGCTGCTTGAGAACTTATCACGTTGTAGGAGCAGCAGTGATCTGTATGCTCTGTATAACCTGTATGCTCAAAAGGTCTGTTAAACTCCCCCAGCTTGTGTCCTTTCCCGCTTTGAATGCCTGTGAAGTGGCTTTCCCACTCTCCTTTGTACCTCCAGTGAATGCCCTTCACCCGGCCCATCTGGCCAGTGGTTCGCTGTGTTACATTCTATTGCACCTCAGGGAGACTGATCTTCATCGCACCGTCCATCGCTGCGCTGTGGGACACTTACCTTAAAGGATCCTGACATCTCCACTGCCAGGTCTGTCCTGCGAGCGTGAGTATGAGTGTGACACCCTCCCCCATCCCTTCTTTTGAGCTTAGCTATCAAGCTAATAAATGTGCTGCTTTCTGCCAAACTCTGGGGGGGAGGGGCATTATTAGTCCTCTCTAAGCTTACTAACTGACCCAATTTTGGGTAACACAAGCAACATTGTTTGATCTGTTATTGTACCAAAGGGGGAGATGGTTGTCTATAAAGGAGGGTGAAGACTAAATGCCTCTGATGAGAATGGGATTTGAACCCCTGCAGGCAGAGCATAATGGGGTAGCAGTCCATCACCTTAACCACTCAGTCACCTCATCTGAGCTGTCAAAAAACGGACAGGAGGAGAAATCTAAGGCCGGCAGAGATAGGGACACTAAGGAGTTTTTAAATACTAAGCGAAAGCAGGGTCTGAATGAGCTCCCCTCTCTCACCTAGTGAGGAGCTGGGGAAAGACTTCCGGAACAGACCGTGTTTGCATAGACACACCTACTCTGCCTAGCTATGCAGCATGATGGTGCCGCTTCCCCAAAATGACCAGTTTGGGATGGTCTTGGGTTACAAATGACTTTAGGATTGAGTGGAATGAAATGTTATTCTCCTTCCTGTATGAGTGAAGGGCAGCAGAACATACCTAGTCCGTCCTGATGGAGGGGTAGGTGAGTGAGGAATAGCTTTTATTGGACTGCAGAGAAGTGATTGAGGACGTCACCCTAAACCAGTGGTCCCCAAACATTTCACATTGTGCCCTCTTAGCCATGGCTGTGGCCCCTCGGAAGCCACGGTCAAGAACCGGGGCTGGGAGGAGTGGGGCTGTTGCTTGCTGGGGTGAGGGGTGCGGACAGGGGTAAAGGGGTCGACGCCGGGCTGGGAGCCAGAGTCTCAGGCTGAGAGTGGGGTTGGGGAAGAGCTGTGGCAGAGTGGTGCTCCCTCCCTGCCCTCTATGTGGGCTGGCTCAGGTCCTGAGGTGCCCCCATGAATGTTCCTCTGTGTCCCCCTAGGAGTCGCACCCCACATTATGGGGACCACTGAACCCTACTCGCTAAGCCAGGGCTAGTGATGCCAAACCCCCGGGAAAGGGAGAACAAGTGTGGGGGCCCCAGCACCAGAACCATGCCCCTACCTTCTGTCTGTGGCTCTACCCCCTGCCACCCATGGCCCCATCCACTGTCACTTCTGTTCCACCCCTTCCCCCACCAGCCCCACCCTATCACTCCTTTACCCCTGCCTCGCTGTGGCCCTGAAACCAGAGAAGCTCTGTGCCCCTGCTGCAGCCCCCGGGCTGTAGCAGGGAGTGGGAGCTCCTCCAGCCCTGGGGCTGACATAGGGGAGACTTTTCCAGGGGGACCTAACTTGGCCAGGGCCCCTGATCATGGGCCCCACTGTCCCCTTGGCAGTGCAAGGTTTGGGGAGGCTGAGCCCCCTTGTCATAAACAGATAGCTAAGGGTTAATGTTCTTTTACCTATAAAGGGGTAACACCAGTAACCTAAAACACCTGACCAGAGGACCAATCAGGAAACAAGACTTTTTCAAATCTGGGTGGAGGGAAGTTTGTGTGTGAGTTCTTTGTTCTTTGTCTTGTGTCTGTGGCGTCTCGGCTATGAGAGTGATTTTTCTATCTCCTGCCTTTCTAATCTTCTGTTTCCAAGTTGTAAGTACAAAGATAATAAGACAATAAGTTTATATTGGTTTTTTTTGTATTTACATGTGTGTAGTTGCTGGAATGTTTAAATTGTATTCTTTTTGGATAAGGCTGTTTATTCATTTTTTTCTTTTAAGCAAATAACCCTGTATTTGTCACCTTAATACAGAGAGACCATTTTTATGTCCTTTTCTTTCTTTTTATATAAAGCTTTCTTTTTAAGACCTGTTGGATTTTTTCTTTAGTGGGGACTCCAGGGAATTGAGTCTGCAGCTCACCAGGGAATTGGTGGGAGGAAGAAGTCAGGGGGAAAATCTCGTTGTGTTAGATTTACTAGCCTGACTTTGCATACCCTCTGGGTAAGGGGGAAGAGAGATTAGCTATCTTGGTACTTCTATTTCCAGGACTGGAAACAGGGAGGCGGGAGTCCCTCTGTTTAGATTCACGGAGCTTGCTTCTGTATATCTCTCCAGGAACCCAGGGAGGGAACACCTGGAGGGGAGGAGGGGGAAGGGAAATGGTTTATTCCCCTTTGTTGTGAGACTCAAGGCATCTGAGTCTGGGGGTCCCCCGGGGAAGGTTTTGGGGAGACCACAGCGAGCCAGGCACTGTATAAATCCCTGGCTGGTGGCAGCTTTACCAGGTCCAAGCTGGTAACTAAGCTTGGAGGTTTTCATGCTAACACCCATATTTTGGACGCTAAGGTCCAAATCTGGGAAAAAATGTTATGACGCCCCTCCCCCCTGAGCCTCCATTACGAGCCGCCCAGGCTACCACTGCTCAGTGTGTGGCCAGTCTCTGTGTTTTCTGCTGCTCGTTCTGGGGAGCCTGGCCGGCCTTAGGGGTGGTGCCCCCCGATAGCCGCCCAGGGCTCCAGGGGTCAAATGGCACCGTGTGGCAGTGCAAAGGTGCTCACTGCTCTCCCCTGCCCCAATGCTCCTCCATGGGTCCATAGAGGTTTGAGGGGAGTAAGGAGCAACCCTATGTGCTCCATGCGTCCTGGTCACTTTTCCCACTTGGGCTGTGCTGTGAGGGGAGCATCAGAAGCTGCTGCTCTCTGCCCTCCCGCTATGCAGCCCGGCTGAGGAAAGTGACCTGGATGCAGGGAGCTCGGATGATCTCACTTCTTGCCCCCACATCCCACAACCCCTAGGGGTGCCCAGATGAGCAGCGTTCCAGGGAGGAGTGGGGGGCAGCAATGCCAGCTGCTCCATGCACACAGGTCAGTCTCCCCATGTGGGTGCAGGAGGGGATGCAAGGGTTTCTGTGATGCCTATTCTATCAATATCGTCACTCAATACCAGGCACTCAAATTCACCAGTCTTAGTACTTAGACGTTTAGCGTTTGTATTTAAGCACTTCTAAAATGTGTCCCATTTTAGCTGTCTGCTATTACATGATGTAATTGAGGGAGACTCTTTCATTTCACTGTTTCTCATCAGAACCTACCTGTACATTATCATCTTCCATCCTCTCCACCTTACTAGGCTATAGAGAATCCCTGTGAATAGTTCCTCTCCTAACGGATGTCTCTGTCTGAACCCTGTGCTCCTCAGCGCCTGTCGGCTTTCCCCAGCTCTGAGGCTGTGTCTACACCGCGCACCTTACCACGGTGCAGCTGTGCCACTCTAACCGTGCCATTGTAAGGTGCGCTGTGTGGCCGTCCTTATCGCTGAGAGAGAGCTTCCCCGGCAACAAAGCCAAACTACCTCCAATGAGGGGCAGGAGCTTTGTCACCTGGAGCACAGCTCCACCTATGATGCGCTGTTCACACTGCCGCTTTTCATGGCTCAAATTTTGGCATTCGGGGAGTGTTTTTTCTCACCGCAGAGAGACAAAATTTTTAGCAACAAAAGCCGAAATTAAAAAAAACTCCTCTGCAACCTATTTAATTTTACCTTTATACAACCTTTATACTGCCTCCAGTTCTGGTATCCTCATTTGAAAAAGATGTTGTGAAATTGGAGCTAGGGCAGCAAAGAGCCACCAAATGTTCTGAGGGCTGGAGAAAAATGCCTTCCAGTGAGCTATTGAAAGAGCTCAACCTGTTTAGCTTATCAAAAGAAGATTGAAAGGTGATTTCATTGAAATGTTGAAGGGCCTTAATGGAGAGAAAAGATTGGGTATTTACGGGCTCTTGAATGGAGCAGAGAAAGGCATAACAAGACCCAATGGCCAGAAAGTGAAAAGAGACAAATTCATATTACAACTGAGGCACAATAGTCAACAGCGAGGATGATTCACCACAGGAGCAAGCTACCAAGGAAAGTGGTGGATTCACCATCTCCTGATGTCATTTAATGAAGACTAGATGCCTTTCTGGAATGTGTTTGCCCCCAAAGTAGCTGTTATGTCATACAGGAGGCCTGTGATATGCAGGTTAGATGCTCTAATGGTGTCTTCTGACCATGAAGTCGACTAATTTCTGAAAAACTGAGTGTAGCATTGGGAGCAGCGTCTGATGTTTTCCTGTCTAGCCGGCTTGCTGCCTAGAACGAACGCTCCTTGAGTGGGGTGATCCACAGGGAGTAGCCCAAACCTCCAAAGTGCCTGGCCAGGGGCAGGACATTAGCCCAGCAAGGGAGGGGTGTGGCAGTGACATCACAAAGGCCTTTTGCAGGACCTCAGACTATTGGTCAAAGGTGGTGGGGAGGTGGTGACCTCACAGAGAGATGCTGACATCAGCCAGGCAGGACAGGGGCGAGGGGCCAGGGAAACCTCAGAGACCTCTGTGGCTTTGCTTCAGCACGTTTCCTTCTCCAGGTCTCTCTTTGAGGACTGAGAGATTATTTGGGGTCATGGACGTGAGCGCCAGGAGGAACCTCTTTCGAGTTTCCTCCTTCCCTTGTAGTGATTTTACTAGAAAACAGCCGTCCCTGTTTAGAAGGTAAGAGCCTCCTGGAGGTTTGAAACCTGTTCAGTCTGATCTATCTGGTGACAAGTGAATTCTAGGCATGGAAAACACGAGCTTGAGGCAGAATTTTAGTGCGCACCTGGGATTTTGTCCCTTAGAATCGCTGGGGACATTAGGGTTTGTCCTTTTTGTTTCACCTCTTCCTCCATCCCTCCCTCCTCTTCTTCTCTTGCTTCTTTTGTCCTTTCTCCTGTTCCCTTCCCAACAACAGGACGGAGGTGTGTGTGTGTGTGTTGCAGGGAAGTCCTCTGCAGCTCCCACTATGGAAGGTCCACCCAAAAATGTGGGACTGAAATAGTGCTCGGGCAGTGATCCCCACCGGTGACCTGGGCCATCCTTTGGGCTCTCTGGTGAGAACCCTCAGCCTCCCGTCCTCTGTCTCTACCCTGATTGGTTGAGCAGGGGGATGTTGACAGGGAGGAGACTCAGGTCCTTGTTGTTCTCTTTTAAGATCAAGTAAATAAGTCAGAACCAGTTCTATCTTTGATTAATTTTGCTGCTTCTCTGCATTAATTGTCTCTGAGCAGTTGATGATTCCCTCTAACATTGCAGTTCTCCTCAAATACTTGCTGAATAATTACTGTCACTGTTGTTGGTCTGGAGCTCATCTGAGAGCACAGTATTCAGGTCATTCAATGTCTGAAATTCAAGATCCGATGGTTTGTTTGAAAAACAGGGCTCTTCGGTCCTATTCCCAACATTGCCTCTGACGGGCTGTGTGACCTAAGACAAGTCAATTCTTCTTTCTCAGCCTGAGCTTCTCCCTCTTTCAAGTAGGGATAATAATGATCCGCTCTTACCTACCTCAGGGTGGGTGAAGGATGCGGATCCATTTGGGAGTGTCACTAGAAGTAGTGCATAATATGAAGTTTCCCAGATTATGACATAATAGATTAGCTGAAATCGTCTATTTTATTTGTATTTTTTTATTTTGAAATTGTTAATAGTAGCAACGACTTAGCTCAGATTGAATCATCTTATCTAATGGTTGAGATGTAAGTGTCTCCTCTTTGTGTGCGAGGAGACAATTTAACACACTCTGACAAAGAGGAGATGCTTTTGTTTTGCAAGAAAATATTTTTGCAAAGATCTTTCATCCCACTTGTTATGATTCTGAGAAACAAACTGGTTTAGTCTAAATGGGATTTTCGGACAGAAACGGTTTGAATGAAATTTTCCCACCATCTCGATTCCTGGGCGCTGGGGTGTTTTCATCTGTTAGAACAGGAGTCAGAACTGGTTGCTTCTCTTTCTGGCTCTGCCATCGCCTTGTTGTGTAGGCCTTGGGTAGGTCACTTCCCTTCTCCCATCTGTCCAATCGGAACAGGAACAGTTCTCGAACTATGGGCAGTTTAGAGCCCAAGTGAGATAAGGGGTATTAAAGCCCTCTGTGAAGGAGAAAGGGGAGTTTCACAGTGTTTAGCACCAAGGAATTCTAAAGTTTGCTAAAATGTCTAGTCTGTGGAAACAAGAAATGGTCGGGGCCAAACTTATTAACCACTGCCTTTTTAAAGCCCATTCAAAGATGTGAGTCCCTATCTTTTAGGTACCTGTGGTTCTTTGCCAGCAGCAGAGAAGAGGTTCCTGCCTCCGTTTTTGTGGCCTTAACAAACCAGGTGTTGTGCCCCAGTTCTCGTCTGAGACCCCTGAAAAAGAACATCTTCCCATCCATGAACAAGACAGGACCTATCTTTCAAAGGGGAACAAAAAGACCTCTGGGACTTACAGACTAGCTAGCCTGACTGCCATAGCTGGAGAGATCCTGCAATACATTCTTAAACACTCAGTTTGTCAGCAGCACCTACAGGATGATTTGGTTCTTCTGACTAGTGAGCGTGGAATTGTCAAGAACAAATCATTCCAAACCAATCCTCTTTCCTTCTTTGGCAGGGTTCTGGGCCTGGTAGAGGTGAGTAAACAATAGATGGGATCTAGCTTGGTGTTACTAAGGCTTTCGACACAGTCCCATAGGACATTCTCAGAAGCAAACGAGGGAAATGTAGTCCAGCTGCAATCAGTGTAATGTGGGTGCAGAGCTGTTTGAAAGCCAAGACTCCAGGAGCCCTTCTCCATGTTTAGCTGCCCAACGGGGAGGGTGAACCTAGTGGGTCTGGCAGGGATCAGTCCGGTGTCAGGTACTATTCTATATTTTCATGAATGATTTGGAAAATGGAGTGGAGAGCATGCTCCTAAAGTTTACAACTGACACCAAGCACTTTGGAGCACAGGATTGAAATTCAAAACACCCTTAACAAATTGGAGACTTGGTCTTCTTGAGCCAAACTCCATGGTTAGGGCTCTCTCTCTACACTGGGCTGAAGTGAAACCCCAGAGCCAAGCACTCCTCCTGGGCAGTGAGCTCCGACCTTGAATGGTCAGATGCTGCTTAGCACTGTCAGAGCAGCTTTTGCTGGGGGATTCTCCCAGCACTTTCCAATAGCGGGAAGGTATGAAATCCCCATTTGACTGCTGGGGACAGAGCCCGAGAGTGGGGAGCAACTTGCCCAAAGTCCCCAGAAAAAGGAAAACAACCAACAGAGGAACCAATAGGAAACCCAGCAATGGAACTCAGGAGTCCTGGGGGTGTGCTGTGGTGACCAGATGTCCCAATTTTATAGGGACAGTCCGAATTTTGGGGTCTTATCTAGGATCCTATTACCCCCCACGCCGTCCCGATTTTTCACACTTGCTGTCTGGTCAACCTAGGGTGTGCATATGTGTGGGTCCCAGCTGCTCCCTGCCCCCCTCATTGAAGCAGATGTGCAGGGTTACTGCCCTGGGAAGTGCAGGGCACCAGTGGATGTGGGGTTGGCTGGAGGTAGGGTCTGGCTTCAGGCAGGGCAAGGGCTGCGTGGCTGGCTGGCTTCAGGCAGGGGGGTGCATCAGGGGTTGGCTGGAGACAGGGCAGGGAGGATGCGGCTGGTGCAGGCAAAGCAGAAGGTGCAGGGCTGGCTGGAGACAGAGGCTGACTGCCGGCAGGGCAGGGCAGGGGGTGCAGGGCTGGCTGCAGGCAGGGCGTGGGGCAGGGCCGGTGCAAGGAAGTTTCATGCCCTAGGCGAAACTTCCACCTTGCACCCTCCCCCCCCGCACCCCTGCCCTGAGGCGCCCCACCCTTGGCAGCTCCCCCCTCCACCCTGAGGCTCCCCTCTTGTGGCAACTCTCCTGCTCTGCCCTGCGGCATCCCCATCGCCTGAGCTCACCCCTGCTCTGAGCACGAGCACCCCGAGCACGCCGTGGCCGCTTCACTTCTCCCACCTCCAAGGCTTGCGGCGCCTAAGCCTGCCAGGCAGTCAGGCACCCTCCTCTGAGCCACAGCAGCCCTGACAGTTGACAATAGAGGCACCTTAACCCCTGAGTTCCTTCAATGTGTCCCCCTCGGGGGTCCAGCTCCGATCACCAGATACTCGGGGTATGTCTATACCACCTGCCGAATCGGTGGGCAGCGATCGATCCAGCGGGGGTTGATATATCGCGTCTAGTGTAGATGCAATACATTGAGTGCTCTCCCCTCGCCTGCTGTACTCCAGCTCGGTGAGAGGCGCAGGCAGAGTCTACGGGGAGCTGCAGCAGTCAACTCCCCGAGACTGTGACATTATAATTGTTAGGCCTGAATAAAGATATAGCAGACAAAACCAGGTATGCCATCCTGACCAAAGTCAGGCTAACAGAGGTTTGTGGGTAATCCCTGAGTGGAAAACACTGAGAAGCAGCAGCATGTCTCACAAGCGCTGGGAAAAAGTGAGATAAGAGAGAAGCTGCATTCCTGGCATAGTACCAGATGTGCTGTGTTCGGGCAGCTCCTTCGAAGAACTGATAAGAGTCCTAGTTTCCCAGCCTCCTTGTTTTCGCTCCCTGGTTTTGTTCTTTGTTTGTTTTTAACTCCCCTACATTTCTAACTTTAGGCATGCATGTATACTAAAGGTGTCTAGTTTCTAGTTGTTAGAAGAAGGGGGTGGGTTGCTCCAGTGAATAATTTATGACGCGACGGAACTGTCTATATAGGCTTGTACTAAGATGTAAAGAGCAGGCTGGTTCTCTCTGGAGACGAGCTGCTCTCTATTGATGCGTGCACTTGTCAATAAAGAGCTTTTGATCGGACCTTGCTGGTGTTGCCTGTCTCTCTCGCGGTCAGACAACGAACTTTGCCGTCTGGGTTAGAGTCCCTGACATCTTTGGCGACTCCGCCGGGACCCGTCTGACTCTCCGGCGGGGGATCGGACCCTGAGGCAACGCAGCGCGCATCCTCCAGTTTAGAGGAGCCTTGCCTGGTGATCTGATCTCTGCGTTGGCGATAAGGCGTGTTCTGTGAACCAGCTGAAACTCTTGGAAATCCAGCAACGTCCACCTACCCATTGAGTAGGGTCCAGGTTGTCGGGGTTAGGGTCCCTGACTACTTAGGTCTGGGTTAGAGTCCCAGTCCAGGTCTGGGTTAGAGTCCCAGTCCAGGTTTGCACAGGATCCAAGTTGTCTGGGTTAGAGTCCCAGCCTGGGTTTGAGTCTCAGTCCAGGTGTTCAAGTCCCTGGAGAGGTAAGCGAGCGCTCGACGCGGGGAGGTGGGGGTTAGAGTCCCTTTACCTCGACCCGGGGAGGAGGGGTTAGAGTCCCTTCATTAAAATGAGACAAGTTGGCAGTAAGTGCCCGGGGGATGCCCCGTTGTCTCTGATACTTAGAGATTGGAAAGAGATTTCTGAGACAGCTGATCTAGTTAAATTTAAGATGAGAAATCTGTGTTGGATCCAATGGCCATCATTTACCTTTCATTTGTCCCCAACTAGAGACTGGCCGGTGGGTGAAACCTTTTCCACAGATAGGAGGAACTCCTTAAGGGATATTTTGGTTGATCTTAGGCCGAGACAAATGGATTACTTGTTTGTATGGTATAATTATAAACCCATGGAGGGATGGGTAGCTTTTGAAGCTGTTTGTATGGAGAGCTCTTGTAAAAAAATCACCCACCATATGCACCAGAGCCGCACCGGGAGGAGGACAATTTTGTTCCTGTTCTTCCCCGTCTGATGGAGTGCAAGGATTCAAAAGCAGGTTAGGGACAGTTCAGGGACAGAGGAGAATCAAGGGGGAGCTCAGAGTGATGTTCCCTCATCTTCAGAGGAATCAGGCAGCCTCACCCCCTCTGTGCAGCCTCCAGCCAGCCTTTTGCAAACTTGGTCAGGGACTGCTTTTCAAACACCCCCAATATTACAGCAGCCCTTGTCCTCGCCCTTGTGGACCCCCACTAGGTTACTTAACTCCATGAGAGAGAATGTTTCTGAGACACCTCTGATATTACAAGCCTCATTGAGAACTTACCTGGTTCTACTGGTTGCTGGGGAACATGAGATGGTTTTACCCATACCCTGTTTGCAACTTCAAATTTGTTTAACTGGCAGTGCACTATGCCTCACTTATGAGACAATCCTGAGGCAGTGGAAAGAATGTTCTGCACAATCTTTTTCACTCATGTGCCCACTTGGGCAAATGTAAATCAGTTATTAGATACTCTCATGACAGAAGATGAAAGACAAAAAGTAAAAGAAAAATCTGCAGCTCATTTGAATGCACCTTGGCTAATTACTGACCCTAACTGGAATCCCAATAATCCAGCTCAAAAGACAAAGTTGGATGGATTTTTAAAAGCTGTTTTGAATGGTATTAGAGATGCAGGGGAGGCTACTCCAAATTGGAGCAAGGTGACTGCTTGTGTTCAGCATCCAGATAAGCACCTCTCTGACTTTTGTGCTCGACTGATTTGTGAAGTTAAAAAGCATGGGAATTTAAATCCTGAAACTGATCATGGAAAGGAGATGGTTAAAATGGTTTTCATGTCACAATGTGCAAAGGATATTGCAAAAAGATTTAGAAAGCATCCAGATGGTACGCAAGGGAAAAGTTTGTCTGAAGTAGTTAGCATTGCTACTAGAATATTTAATGGGAAAGAGAAAAAGAAAGAAAAAGACATAAGGAACGGGTTAATTTAAAAATCATCTTGGCCCCGGGATGGAAGGAGGGGGGTGCTCTGCGTTCAGGGTCAGGAATCGGCGCGGACTGTGCTTGGTGCAGGGAGGGGCTGCTTTCGGCCCCAGCTGGCTGTGAAGGAAAAAATATAGACAGAGGCGAAGCAAAGGAAATACAAGTTACAGAACTGAAATTACATTTGCAAAGCTTAACTGTCCAGTAAGATCCAACAGTGTGCCTTTGTGACCCTGGAGTCGGTGTGGCTTGGTGACACCAAAGAAGCCACAGGCAGCCGACCTGGACTGGAATCTCTGAAAGAGACGCCGCAGGAGATTCCAGGGTGTAAAAGAACAGCCCTCCCAAGAGCAGAAGCATGTTGGAAATTCTGGACAAGCTGTATACAGGATAATCTCCCTTCCACCTCTCCCCCTCCTCTGAACATTATACACAGAAGTGGCCAGTCTGGACGTACGTGTGTAAGTATGAAAGGAGCTTCGGGCTTGGGGCATTAATATTTTCCTGAGTGATGTGAGAGCGTTCCCAACACTCTCCGTTGTTGTTTTATTATTTTATTAATGAAGCTTTAAAATTCAGTTATATGGTGTGTTTTCTTTATCTTCCCCCAACGATCCTGTAGTGTCAGCCTGATCATCTGACATGAGGGATAGATTGGTAACAGAAATTTGTCACAGTTTGGTGAGCAATTAAGAAGGGGGGAGCCCTGCAGAATTTACACCATCTATTTGTTTTACCCTTGTTATTTTGTGTTTGCTTTGCTTGGTACTGTTGGTGTTATATGCTGAGAACTGCATGAGTAAAAGTGAGTCCTAATAGGATAAGGAAACACTATTTGGTTCTGGTTCTGTTCTATTTAACCATTTACTGTTGTTGTTTTTTTTTCTCTGTTCATTTGGGTGTTAGGAGTGTGGGTGGAACTGAACCTCTTGTTCGTAATTCCTCGGAGTGGAAGCCATGTGTGCGAGACAGCTCTGAGGTTAAATTGAGATCCTTCTGTCCCGTCCCCTGTAGCGGTCAGTGTATAGAAGTGGGAAAGTCTGGCTTAGACTGTAATTCCCTCTGCTCTCTGTGTAATTCTCTTTTCTGTTTAAGTGTCAAACAGATGAATGAGTCTCTGGGTAAACCCTCTAAGAGTAGTCCTTCAAATTATATGTTAAGTAAATGGCCTTTGCCCAATGGGCCATGTGTCTTCATCTAGGTGGCAAGCCTCATGAAGGAGGACTCGGGTAGTCTTGTGAGTAAGAATGTTTAAGGGAAGAGACCAGGAGGGGTGGGGGGCTAGTTGAGAAGCCCACCCTCCTAGCTAAACTGGTAGTGGAAGAAGTTGGTGCCTATGGAAGGGACGGTTCAGTGAGAAACGCAGGATCGGGCCCAGGCGGGCAGGCAACAGACAGAGAGATTGGAAAACAGGTTGGAAAACTTTAAGGGTGTAGTGGAAGGAAGGAGTAAGTAAGTGTAAGCATGGGGATTTCAAATACCCAGAGCTTACTTGGAATGGTGATTTGAGTTGATAAAAGTGGCTGTTGGGAGACAAGCAAGTGATTTAAGGGAGAGTGAGAAGTTAACTCTGTAGTTGCTGGAGGAAACAGCAGTTGAACTTTGTAAAAATGCTAAAGAGGAAAGTTCTTGGTGTCTTTGAAATGTTTGTAAATAAATTGAGGCAAAGAAATTGTTAATTGCAATCATTTAGAATTTAGTTAAATTAGCTGAAGAATGTATATAGTGCTATGTAATTGAAATTTTATTAGGCTGTAAGGGCACTATAAGTAGTGATGTTTTCTTTCAGTGTTTGAAAGCAAGAGTTAAAAGTAAAAAGCAAGCCAGAAAGCATCTGTATTCATGCAAATTATCTAACTGATAAGGTAGGAGCCACTGAAACCTGGGCTGCCTATGAAACACATAAAATATGGGATAATTCCTCTGTTTTTCCTGAAATCAACAAGGGTAATTGTCTATTTTAAGCAATGATTGTCTGCCCAGAAGGGGTAGACCTCTGTTTTTTTGTCTTTCAGATAATCAGAGAAAACTGATGCCAGCTAAACAGCATTCAACGTACCATGCATTTACTGGCACAATAGAAATTATGTTTTGTGTTCTATGTTCTGTCTTGTGGTGTTTGTCTTGTGGCCGGAATTTTTGTGTTTAATATTTTTATAAAATAATCTAGTTTAAAATCAAACAAAAAGGTTAAATTAAAATGCAGATACTTGTTTTGTTCAACTTGGAATAGAAAGTGTTTAGATAAATCAGGAGAATGTGATATACTAAAGTCTAATGCATTTCCTTAAGTAAGGAAAAAAACTTTATTGGTCAAATTGTTAATTGCAAAAATTTTTGTTAAAATTTGCATACCAACAGTCTTTGAAAGCAAGGACATGAAAAGTTAACCCACTCCCCATATTGTACATGGGATCTTTCTGGCTACCTCAGATTTCTAGCCAGAGGGCTGGGGATGGTGGAAGGCTATTGGACTAGAGGTTGTATTGAGTGAATTCCTCAAAGTGGGTGTGCTTGTCCTGGCTTGTTGCTCGAAAGCTCTGTAATAAGGTTATTTTAGTAAAAGGGTGTGTGTGGCATATATTAAATAATAAGACTAATGTACTGTATAATGACAATGTGTAGGTGTTCATTGTTGGGAAAAAGGTGTATGAGTAAAAAGTGAAAGTTTCCTTTGCAGGTTAAAAGAAGCCAAGAAGGGAAGAAGCACAAAGAACAGAATGAATTAACTGAAAAAATAAAATAAAATAAAATAGCAAGCTCAGGCTATAGATAAGACACTGACTCCATTCAAGGACACTGCTCACAGTTAAGACTTGGTTAACAACCAGGAAAAGGAGGGCTTGAATTTGCCCATGCAGCTATGAGATCTGAAAAACACTGCCAGGCACTAATGAAATGTGTTAAGTTTTTTTTCTCACAGGTAAGGAAGCGCTACCCAAAGACCCTAGCAGCCCTGCCACTCCTTGGAACCAGGAGACGGGATTGATGTAAAGGTCCACCAACGAAAGACTGCCTTGGCTCCATGCTGGAAAGGCCCTTAAGTCCTGATGACTACCAACACCGCTGTGAAGTACCAAAGACTGACTGCTTGGACCCAAGATTCTCACTGCAAAAAGACCCCTCCACATTGGGAGAATTCTCCTACTGATGATTAGCCTATTTCACCTTCTAGCTCCACTGTGCCTTCTGGACAGTAGGGAAAAAGTACAAGGTGAAGTGCTAGTAGCCTCTCCCTTATCCACTGACAGATCTACTGTGCCTTTGAATTTTTCTAGAAAAAGCAAAACCATTACAGGGTGATGTGCTAGTAACCTCTCCCCTATACGATGCTGCACCAAGACTGTTTTGGGAAAGAAGAAGGAACACTCACTCCACTGAAATTGCTAAAGTCCAGGAATTCCTGACTAGAAAGGACATTAAGAACTGACCCCGGTGAAGAAACAAAGAATTGTACACTGGCAGAAAAAATTTGTGGGACCCATGCTTGGGAATGTGGTATTGATTGGATTTTGGGGTTTATTCTACAGGCTGTGCCCTGTGTTGTGGATAAATTCTTCAGCATGTATTGCTCTCTCTAATTGGATTTTAAATAACAAGTACCCGAAGAGTTTGTTCTGCCACTGGAAATTTTACCTGTATTGAAACCATTCCAGTGACTAATAATATAACCCCCTCCTATGCTATTAATGTCAATGCCTTTTAAAAGTACCTGAAAATAGTTAAATAACAAATGTAATATAGTACTACACCAAGGAAAGATGGTATTAAATATCACTGAGGCTGGGAAGGCATTGCAGTGGGATCTAGTATGTTTGGAGATTCAGAATTTCCTGAATGACCAGCTGATGGCCATTTGGAGTGATCTTGAGTACCAGACTTGGCCCACTGCCCTTACAGACACATCAGGAGTACCATCTGATCTGTGGTCATGGAGATATACTAAAGACTTTCTGGGTGGAAGTGTAAACATTTACAGTGCTCCTTCCAAGCATTTGGACTGGGGGGTGTGGGCTTCCACATACCGAATCCTGACGGGTCCATGGGGAGGATGCACATGGGACTGGATTATTCACCGAAACATCTGGGAAATTAGACCACTTGGTATACCTAACTGATTTATAGTCAGTGCCCCAATCCCTTAGTTGTCAGACAAACAGGATTCCACTCTTTTGTCCGTGCACTCATTCCTGGATTGTGGGTGGCTAAGCTCAAGAGAGCAGTTGTAAATATTTCTGCAGAGCTTGAAAAAAAACAGCTAATGCATTAATAGACGCTTTCCAAAAGTTGCAACGAAAGACTGATGAAGTAGCAGAAGTAACTTAGCAAAATAGACGTGTGCTAAATGCCATGAATGCTGAATTAGAGAAGGGCTTGTGCTCGCATTGGGGAAAAAAGGTTGCTTTGCTGTTAATCACTCTGGCTTAATTGACAAAGATTTACAAGCTATTAAGAATGTTGCTGTTGTTTTCCATGCTATATCTCTTGATCACACTTTTAGTTTTAAGGACCTCCACTCAGACCTTGGATCATGGTTTACTAGCCTCCCCCGTACAATTGTTAAATGGATATGTGTCCCAAGAGTCCCATTATGGTCCTCTAGGGACAAAGGGGGGATTGTTAGGCCTGAATAAAGATATAGCAGACAAAACCAGGTATGTCAACCTGACCAAAGTCAGGCTAACAGAGGTTTGTGGGTAATCCCTGAGTGGAAAACACTGAGAAGCAGCAGCATGTCTCACAAGCGCTGGGAAAAAGTGAGATAAGAGAGAAGCTGCATTCCTGGCATAGTACCAGATGTGCTGTGTTCGGGCAGCTCCTTCGAAGAACTGATAAGAGTCCTAGTTTCCCAGCCTCCTTGTTTTCGCTCCCTGGTTTTGTTCTTTGTTTGTTTTTAACTCCCCTACATTTCTAACTTTAGGCATGCATGTATACTAAAGGTGTCTAGTTTCTAGTTGTTAGAAGAAGGGGGTGGGTTGCTCCAGTGAATAATTTATGACGCGACGGAACTGTCTACATAGGCTTATACTAAGATGTAAAGAGCAGGCTGGTTCTCTCTGGAGACGAGCTGCTCTCTATTGATGCGTGCACTTGTCAATAAAGAGCTTTTGATCGGACCTTGCTGGTGTTGCCTGTCTCTCTCGCGGTCAGACAACGAACTTTGCCGTCTGGGTTAGAGTCCCTGACATAAGTATAATCTAATATCTCATTGAAAGGTGACAGGGCCAGAAAGAGTTAATTAACTCACCTCACCGACTGACCTGACCCGTGGGTGAACCTTAAAAACTGGTTAACAAGATATGTAAATGAACAGAGCTTTGAAATGCAAGTCTGCAGTGTTAGAGGTAGAAGGGGAGGTGTTTGCTCAGGTCTTGTGATGTCAGCAAAGAAGTCTTGTCTATTGCTCTAGTTTTAATTCAAAGAGCAAAAAAAGAATATTAACATTTATGATGATACTTGAGTGAAATAGTATTATTGTCTGTGTCTCTTTGAAGGTTGTGGTAATCTGTATCTGAACTGTTTGATGGATGTACTAATTGCCAGGATGTTTGGAAGAAGAGTTAAGCCTATTGTTTTCTCAGGCTGAAAGGCTGCTGGAAATGTTTAAGAACCTGGGACACGATCCTTCTTCATCTCAGATCTGCTTTGGGTTTCAAGAGGGGGAAACCTTAAGCCACAAGGATTGAGATCCCCAGTCATTGACTGGAGCCACCCTGAATATGGACAGTGGATTATAACCTATGGACTATTTCTAAAAGGACTTTTGGCAACTACAAGCTCATCTCTACTTTGTATCTGAACCTCAAAAATTGAATTCAAGTCTATATGTCTATTAATCTTTTAACCAACACTCACTCTCTCTCTTTTCTTTTCTAATAAATTTTAGCTTAGTTAATAAGAATTGGCTATAGCATGTATTTTAGGTAAAATCTAAGTTATAATTGAACCTGGTTATGTGGCTGATCCTTTGGGATCGGAAGAATCTTTTCTTTTATATGATGAAGTAAGATTTTCAGGAATCATCATCATATCTAACAGGTGTGTCTGGACGGAGGCCTGAGGCTGGGTACTTTAAGGGAACTGCGTGGTTTAAACTTCTAAGTAACCAGTGAGGTACTACAGAAGCTGTTTTGTGCTGGCTTGGTAAATCTAAGTATTGAAATAACCAGCAGCGTTTGGGATTTGTCTGCCCTGTTTTGTTTGCAATTCACTCTGATTGAGTGAGCTGAGCTGGCTCCCACGGGCAGCACCGTCACACCTACAGCCAGGCTGCAGAGGTCCGGGGGATCTTAGGGGCCTTGGGGTGCACAGATACCTATGTCCAGGCCATAGCGGTCCCTGGGGGGCTTAGAGAGTTTGGGGGGGACACAGATACCAATCTCCATGCTCTAGGGTCCCATGGGGGCTTAGAGGGTTCGTGGGGGGCACATATTCCTACATCCAGGCTGTAGGGTTACCAGGGGGCTTAGGAGGTTAGTGGGGGGCAAAGATACCTACGTCCAGGCTGGAGGCATCCTGGGAGTCTTAGGGGATTTGTGGGGGCCAAAGACACCTATGATGTCCAGGCTGTAGGGGTACCAGTGGGTTTTAGGGGTTCGAGTGGGCACAGATACGTATGTCCAGGCTGTATCGTTCCCAGGGGGAGTTAGAGGTTTCGTGAGGGGCACAGATATCTACATCCTGATTGTAGATGTCCCGGGAGGGGGGGTGTTAGGGGGGTTGTGGGAGTGCAAATACCTATGTCCAGGCTGTAGGGGTTCCTGGGGGCTTAGAGGGTTTCTGAGGGGCACATATACCTACGTGCACACTGGAGTGTTGCAAGGGGCTTATGGAGTCTATATGGGGAACAGATACCAATGTTCTGGCTGTATAGGACCCTCGGGGGCTTAGGGGATTTGTGGGGGGCACAGATACCTAAGTTCAGGCTGGAGGGATCTCTGAGTGTCTTAGGTGTTTGGTGGGAGGCACAGATACCTACGTCCAGGCTGCAGGGGTCTCGGAGGGGCTTAGGGTCTGTCACGGAGTGTGGGACAGTCCGGTCCTGCACCCCTCTTCCTGGGACTCACAGTGACTCTCAGCCAGCCAGTAAAACAGAAGGTTTATTGGACAACAGGAGCGAAGGATAGAGCAGAGCTTGGAGGCACAAGCAGGACCCCACAATCAAGTCCTTCTAGGGGTTCAGGAAACTTAGTTCCCAGTTTGGGAATCCCTGAATTCAAACCACCCAGACCAAAACCGAAACTGAACTAACCCAACTCCCTCCAGCCGGCCATTTGCTGTGTCCAGCTTCCCGGGCAATGGTGCTGACCCCTCCCCCCGCCTAGCTCAGGTTACAGCTGAGCACGTTTCCGGTCCTAAAGTCACCCCCTGCTCTCCCATCCCCCACACAGGCAGTCCCTACTCCATCACAGTAATGCACAGAGCATTTCCCGCATGGAGCAACAGTGACACCATGTGGCCACGCACGGTAACGCACAGAACATTTCCCATATGGAGCAACTGTGACACCGTGTGGCCAGGCAGGGTAATGCACAGAGCATTTCCCACATGGAGCAACATTGACGCCTTGTGACCACACCAGCTAATGGACAGAGCATTTCCTGCATGGAGCAACAGTGACACCATGTGGCCATGCAGGGAAATGCCTAGAGCATTTCCTGGATGGAGGAACAGTGATTCCATGTGGCCACGCAGGGTAATGCACAGAGAATTTCTCTCATAGAGGAACAGTGACAACATGTGGCCATGCAGGGTAATGCACAGAGCATCATGCCTATGTAGAGGCTGTAGAGATCCCTGGGGGGCTTAAGGGTCGTGGGGGGCACAGATAGCTACGTCCAGGCTGGAGACATTCTGGTGGGCATTAGGGGCTTCATGAGGGGCACAAATATCTACGTCAGGGCTGGAGAGGTCCCTGGATGGCTTAGGGGGTTGTGGTGAGCATAGGTACATATGTCCAGGCTGCAGGGGTCCCAGAGGGACTTAGGGGGTGTCACGTAGTGTGGTGGAATCTGGCCCTGCACCCCTCTTCCTGGGACACACCGTGACTCAGCCAGCCAGTAAAACAGAAGGTTTTTTTGGCCAACAGGAACGAAGGATACAGCAGGGCTTTTGGGCACAACCAGGACCCCTCAATCGAGTCCTTCTGGGGGTTCAGGAAGCTTAGTTCCCAGTTTGGGATTCCCTGAATTCCAACAACCCGGCTCCAAACCAAAACTGAACTAACTCCCTCCAGCCAGCCCCTTCCTTTATTCAGCTTCCTGGGCAAAGGTGCTGACCCCCTCCCCGCTGCCTAGCTTAAGTTACAGGCTTAGGTCCTGTCCCTCACCTAAAGTCACCCGCTGCTCTCCCATCCCCCACACAGACAGTCCCCACTCCATCACAGTAATGCCCAGAGCATTTCGCGCATGGAGCAACAGTAACACTGTGTGGCCATGCAGGGTAATGCCCTGAGCATTTCCCCCGTGGAGCAACAGTGACAGCATGTGGCCACACAGGGTAATGCACAGAGCATTTCCTGCATGGAGCAAGAGTGACACCGTGTGGCCACACAGGGTAATGCACAGAGCATTTCCTGCATGGAGCAAGAGTGGCACCGTGTGGCCACGCAGGGTAATGCACAGAGCATTTCCCGCCTGAAGCAACATTGACACCTTGTGACCACACCAGGTAATGGACAGAGCATTTCCTGCATGGAGCAACAGTGATTCCATGTGGCCACGCAGAGTAATGCACAGAACATTTCTCTCATAGAGGAACAGTGACAACATGTGGCCACGCAGGGTAATCCACAGAGCATTTCCTGCATGGAGCAATACTGACACCGTGTGGCCACAGAGGGTAATACACAGAGCATTTCCCCGCATAGAGCAACAGTGACACCATGTGGTCACGCAGGGTAATGCACAGAGCATTTCCTGCATGGAGCAACAGTGACACCATGTGGTCACGCAGGGTAATGCACAGAGCATTTCCTGCATGGAGCAAGAGTGACACCATGTGGCCACACAGGGTAATGCACAGAGCATTTCCCGCATGAAGCAACATTGACGCCTTGTGACCACACCAGGTAATGCACAGAGCATTTCCTGCATGGAGCAAGAGTGACACCATGTGGCCATGCAGGGAAATGCACAGAACATTTCCTGGATGGAGCAACAGTGATTCCATGTGGCTACGCAGAGTAATGCACAGAGCATTTCTCTCATAGAGGAACAGTGACAACATGTGGCCATGCAGGGTAATGCACAGAGCATCACGCCTATGTAGAGGCTGTAGAGATCCCTGGGGGACTTAGGGGTCATGGGGGGCACAGATAGCTATGTCCAGGCTGGAGACATTCTGGTGGGCATTAGGGGCTTCATGAGGGGCACCAATATCTACGTCAGGGCTGGAGAGGTCCCTGGATGGCTTTGGGGGTTGTGGTGAGCATAGATACATACGTCCATGCTGTAGTGGTCCCTGGGGGTTTAAGGAGTTGGTAAGGGTCACAGAAACCTACGTATGGTCTGGAGGGGTCCCTGGGGGACTTAAGGGTTTGTGGTTGCGCAGATACCTACGTACCGGTTGGAGGGGGCCCTGGGGAGCTTAGGGGGTTTGTGTGGCGTACACATAGCTATAACCAGGCTGGTTGGGGCCCTATGGGTCTTAGAAGGCTGGTGGGGGGCAGAGATACCTATGTAGGGACTGGAGAAGTCCTGGGGAGGGCTTTGGGGGTTCCTGGAAGTCACAAATATCTACGTCCAGGCTGGAGGAGTTCTGGGGGTATTAGGGAGTTGTGCGGGGGCACAGATACCTATATCGAGGCTGTAGGGGTCCTGGGGTTGCTTTGGGGAATTTTGGGGTACAGATACCTACTTCCATGCTGTAGGGGTCGCTGGGAGGATCAGTGGGTTCGTGAGGGTGCACAGATATCTACGTCCGGTCTATAGGGATCCTGGGGGGGGGCTTAGGGGTTTGTAAGGGGCACAGATACATTCATCCAGGCAAGAGGGGTCCTAGGGACCTTAGGGGGTTCATGCTAGGCACAGATACCTGCGTCTAGGCTGGAGGGGTTTTGGGGGTCTTAGGAGGGTTGTGTGGGCACAGATACCTATGTCGATGCTGGAGGGGTCCTGTCATGTCTTAGCGGATTCGTGGGGTCAGAGATACCTACATCTAGGCTGGAGGGGTTCCGGGGGGATTAGGTGTGTTTGGGGGGGGAACAGATACCTACATCCTGATGGTAGGTGGCCCTGGGTAGCTTAGGCGGTTTTTGTCGGTCACAGATACAAACATCCATGCTGTAGGGGTCCCGAGGGACTTTGTGGGGCTCTAGGGGTCACAGATACCTACCTACAGTCTGGAAGGTTCCTGTGGGTATTAAGGGGTGTGTGGGGCATACAGATGCCTACATCTGGGCTTGTGGGTTCCCTGGGGGGCTTAGAGGTTTGTGGAGAGCACAGATACCATTATCCAGGCTAGATGGGTTCTGGTGGGATTAGGGGGTTGTGGGGAGCACAGATACCTATGTAAGCAGAAGCAGGATGAACTCTATCCTCACATCTGGTGGTGAATTATGGCAAGTGTGGAAAAGGATTTCAGGGTCTGATCATGTTTGCATAGACACACTCACCGTGCATGATACGGCCACGGCAGCCTGGGATGGTTACTTTGGCAGCTATGGTATCCCCAGTTTATTTGTTGTTGGGGTGTGAGATGTGGAGTGTTGTCACCCTGATTGTGTGGATGAGGAACTGTGAAACAGCTTTGAGACAGGGATTCTCACCATCAGTTGAGTGGCACTCACTAGACAAGGGAGTGGGCTCCTTGGGTGAGCTAGAGTCACCAATTGCACTTTTTTTCTTTTAACAGTTGAATAGCAGTATTAATTTTTTATTCTCTTAAAAGTTGAATTTTTAGGTTCTTGAGCTGAAATCACTGAAAAGATGTGTTAGCTTGTGTGGGACTCTGAAACTGTATTGCAGAACACAGTAGTTGGCAGACAGGAGCAGTTTGTGGGAGCGTCCCACGGAGTGAGGTGAGTCTGGCAGCTTTGGGGGATAGCTGGAGCAGAACACAGGTCGGCTGGCAGAGCAGCTGGTGGACCGAGCTGAGCAGTTTGTGGGGAAGGCAAAAGCAGAATCCCATGGAGAGGCAGAGCAGTCAGCAGTGGACCACATAAGGTGCCCCTTTCTACTCAGGCTGGCAGGGGGAAAAACCCTGCAGATAGACTCTTGAACTCTGGGGTTGCGCAACTGTGGGTGATTTTGGGGTTGCTGGACTCTTGAAACGTTGGAGATATTGGACTTTGGAGCCTTGGGGTGATTTGGGGATTGCTGGACTCATGAGCCCAGGGAAAAGGACACGGCCTAGTTGAGGTGTTTTCCCAATTTAATGCTATGTTGTTTATCTCACGTTATTAAACATTTTCTGCTACACCCAGACTCTGTGCTTGCGAGAGGGGAAGTATTGCCTCTTTGAGGCACCTAGGAGTGCGTATGTAAAATTTTCCCATGTCACTGGGTGGGGGCTCGAGCTGGTTTGCATTACATTGTAGGCAAGGGACCCCTATGTATTGAACCCAGTCCTTGCTGCTATCAGTTCAGCCTGGCAGAAGGGTTCCACCTACGTCCATGATCAAGGGGTCCCTGGGGGGCTTAGGGAGTTCGTGGGGGGCACAGATATCTAGGTCCAGACTGTAGGGGGTCGGGGGGGGCTCAGGAGTTTGGTGGGGGGCACAGATACCTACGTCCAGGCTGCAGGGGTCCCAGAGGGACTTAGGGGGTGTCACGTAGTGTGGTGGAATCTGGCCCTGCACCCCTCTTCCTGGGACACACAGTGACTCAGCCAGCCAGTAAAACAGAAGGTTTTTTTGGCCTACAGGAATGAAGGATACTGCAGGGCTTTCGGGCACAACCAGGACCCCTCAATCGAGTCCTTCTGGGGGTTCAGGAAGCTTAGTTCCCAGTTTGGGATTCCCTGAATTCCAACAACCCAGCTCCAAACCAAAACTGAACTAACTCCCTCCAACCAGCCCCTTCCTTTATTCAGCTTCCTGGGCAAAGGTGCTGACCCCCTCCCCGCTGCCTAACTTAAGTTACAGGCTTAGGTCCTGTCCCTCACCTAAAGTCACCCGCTGCTCTCCCATCCCCCACACAGACAGTCCCCACTCCATCACAGTAATGCCCAGAGCATTTCGCGCATGGAGCAACAGTAACACTGTGTGGCCATGCAGGGTAATGCCCAGAGCATTTCCCCCGTGGAGCAACAGTGACACCATGTGGCCACACAGGGTAATGCACAGAGCATTTCCCGCATGAAGCAACAGTGACACCGTGTGGTCACGCAGGGTAATGCACAGAGCATTTCCCCACATGGAGCAACAGTGACACCATGTGGTCACGCAGGGTAATGCACAGAGCATTTCCCCGCATGGAGCAACAGTGACACCGTGTGGCCACACAGGGTAATGCACAGAGCATTTCCTGCATGGAGCAACAGTGACACTGTGTGGCCACACAGGGTAATGCACAGAGCATCGCACCTACGTGGAGGCTGTAGAGATCCCTCGAGGGCTTACGGAGGTTCGTAGGGTCACAGATATCTACATCCAGTATGGGCGGGACCCTGGGAGAGTTAGGGGTGTTGTGAGGGGCATAGGTACTTGCGTCCAGGCTGTAGAGGTCCTGGTGGGGATTAAAGGCTTCCTGGAGGACAGCAATATCTACGTCCAGTCTGAAGGGGTCCCTGGACGCTTAGGGGGTTGTGGTGAGCACAGTGATCCCTGGGGGTATAGGGACTTGGTGAGGGGCACAGATACCTATGTATGTCCTGGAGGGGTCCCTGGGGGGGGCTTAGTGGTACTGTAGGAGACACAGATACCTACATCCAGGCTATAGGCATTCTGGGGGGGCTTAGGGCTTTGGGGGGGCACAGATACCTACATCCAGGCTGGAGGGGTCCCGGGGGGCTTAGGTGGTCTGTGGGGAGGGGCACAGATATGTACATCCAGGCTGGAGAGGTTCCAGAGAGGATTATGGGTTTTTGCGGATGGCAGAGATACCTATTTCCATACTCTAGGGGTCCCGGGGGGCTTAGGGTTTTTTGGGAGGCACAGATATCTATGTCCAGGTTGGAGAGGTTCCTGGGGGGTTTAGGGAGTTCCTGGGGGGCACAGATACCTAGGTCCATGCTGTAGGGTTCCCTGGGTGGATTAGGGGTTTTCTGGGTGGCAGAGATACCTACGTCTAGGCTGTAGGGGTCCCTGGGAGGCTTAGGGGGTTTGTGGGGGGCAGAGATACCTACTTCCAGGCAATAGGTCTTCCAGGGGGAATTAGTGTGTTGCGGGGGCACAGATACCTAGGTTTAGGATGGAGGGTTCCCGTGGGGGGGGCTTACGCCATTTGTGTTGGGCACAGATATCTGCATTCAGGCTGGAGTGGTCCCTGGGGGGGCTAAAGCGGTTTCTGGTGGGCACAGATAACTACCTCCAGGCTGGAGGGGTTTCTCGGCACTTAGGGGTTGTGGGGGCACAGATACTTCCATCCAGGCTGGAGGGTCCCTGGGGGGCTTAGCGGGTTCATGTGGGGCACAGATACCTAAGTCCAGACTGGATGGGTCCAGGGGGGGCTTATGGGGTTCAGGGAGCACAGATGCTTATCTCTAGGCTATAGGGGTCCCTGGTGGGCTTAGGGGGTTTTGGGGGGCACCAAATACCTAAGTCCATGCTGTAGGCCTCCCTACAGGTGCTTATGGGTTCGTGGGGTGCACAGATACTTATGTCCAGTCTGGAGGGGACAGGGGGGGTTGGGGTTTCATGAGGGGCACAGATACAAACCTCCAGGCTGTAGGAGTCCCAGGGAGGCTGTGGGGGTGCAGATACCTACATCTAGTCTGGATGGGTCCTGGGGGTTATAGGGGGTTTGTGGGGGGCACAGATACCTAGGTACAGGCTGTCGGTGTCCCGAGGAGATTAGGCGGTTCACTGGGGGCTCAGATACATCCAGGTTGGATGTGTCCCGAGGAGCTTAGGGGGTTTGTGGGGTGCTCAGACACCTGTGTCCAGGCTGTAGGGATCCCTGGGAGGTTAGAGGTTCGTGGGTGTCACAGATAGGGACTTCCAGGCTGAAGGGGTCGCTGGGACGTTTAGGGGGTTTGTGGGAGTACAGATACCTACGTCCAGGCTAAAGGGGTAATGGGGGTGCTTAGGGAATCGGGGCGGACACAGATACCTACGTCCAGGGTCTAGGGGTCCCGAGGGGATTGGGGGTTGAGGGGGGAACAGATGCCTACGTCCTAGCTGAAGGGGTCCTGGGTGGTTTAGGAGGTTCGTTGGAGTCACAGATACCTAAGTCCAGGCTGTAGCGGTTCCTGAGGTATTCGGGGATTTCTGGGGGTCACAGATACCTACGTTCAGACTGGAAGGGTTCCAGAGGTCTTAGGAGATTTATAGGGGGACAGATACCAACATCCTGGCTGTAGGGGTTCCCGTGGGGATTAGGTGGTTTATGGGGGGCACAGATTACTCATAGACTCATAGACTCTAGGACTGGAAGGGACCTCGAGAGGTCATCGAGTCCAGTCCCCTGCCCTCATGGCAGGACCAAATACTGTCTAGACCATCCCTAATAGACATTTATCTAACCTACTCTTAAATATCTCCAGAGATGGAGATTCCACAACTTCCCTAGGCAATCTATTCCAGTGTTTAACTACCCTGACAGTTAGGAACTTTTTCCTAATGTCCAACCTAAATCTCCCTTGCTGCAGTTTAAGCCCATTGCTTCTTGTTCTATCATTGGAGGCTAAGGTGAACAAGTTTTCTCCCTCCTCCTGATGACACCTTTTTAGATACCTGAAAACTGCTATCATGTCCCCTCTCAGTCTTCTCTTTTCCAAACTAAACAAACCCAATTCCTTCAGCCTTCCTTCATAGGTCATGTTCTCAAGACCTTTAATCATTCTTGTTGCTCTTCTCTGGACCCTCTCCAATTTCTCCACATCTTTCTTGAAATGTGGTGCCCAGAACTGGACACAATACTTCAGTTGAGGCCTAACCAGCGCAGAGTAAAGCGGAAGAATGACTTCTCGTGTCTTGTTTACAACACACCTGTTAATGCATCCCAGAATCACGTTTGCTTTTTTTGCAACAGTATCACACTGTTGACTCATATTAAGCTTGTGGTCCACTAAGACCCCTAGATCTCTTTCTGCCATACTCCTTCCTAGACAGTCTCTTCCCATTCTGTATGTGTGAAACTGATTGTTCCTTCCTAAGTGGAGCACTTTGCATTTATCTTTATTGAAGTTCATCCTGTTTACCTCAGACCATTTCTCCAATTTGTCCAGATCATTTTGAATTTTGACCCTGTCCTCCAAAGCAGTTGCAATCCCTCCCAGTTTGGTATCATCCGCAAACTTAATAAGCGTACTTTCTATGCCAACATCTAAATCGTTGATGAAGATATTGAACAGAACCGGTCCCAAAACAGACCCCTGCGGAACCCCACTTGTTATACCTTTCCAGCAGGATTGGGAGCCATTAACAACTACTCTCTGAGTACGGTTATCCAGCCAGTTATGCACCCACCTTATAGTAGCCCCATCTAAATTGTACTTTCCTAGTTTATCTATAAGAATATCATGCGAGACCGTATCAAATGCCTTACTAAAGTCTAGGTATATCACATCCACCGCTTCTCCCTTATCCACAAGGCTCGTTATCCTATCAAAGAACGCTATCAGATTAGTTTGACATGATTTGTTCTTTACAAATCCATGCTAGCTATTCCCTATCACCTTACCACCTTCCAAGTGTTTGGAGATGATTTCTTTGATTACCTGCTCCATTATCTTCCCTGGCACAGAAGTTAAACTAACTGGTCTGTAGTTTCCTGGGTTGTTTTTATTTCCCTTTTTATAGATGGGCACTATATTTGCCCCTTCCAGTCTTCTGGAATCTCCCCCCGTCTCCCATGATTTCCCAAAGATAATAGCTAGAGGCTCAGATACCTCCTCTATTAACTCCTTGAGTATTCTAGGATGCATTTCATCAGGCCCTGGTGACTTGCAGGCATCTAACTTTTCTAAGTGATTTTTTACTTGCTCTTTCCTTATTTTCTCTTCTAAACCTACCCTCTTCCCGTAAGCATTCACTATACTAGACATTCCTTCAGACTTCTCAGTGAAGACTGAAACAAAGAAGTCATTAAGCATCTCTGCCATTTCCAAGTCTCCCGTTACTGTTTCCCCCTCCTCACTGAGCAGTGGGCCTACCCTGTCCTTAGTCTTCCTCTTGCTTCTAATGTATGACAGATACCAATGTCCTGGCTGTAGATGTTCCTCCACGGTGGCCTCAGGGCTGGAAGAGCTCCCACTCCCTTCTATTACCTGGGGGCTGCAGCAGGGGCACAGAGCTTCTCTGGTCTCACTCCTTTACCCCTGCCCCGCTGTGGCCCTGACACCAGAGAAGCTCTGTGCCCCTGCTGCAGCCTCTGCGCCATATCAGGGAGTGGGAGCTCCTCCAGCCCTGGGGCCACCGTGAGGGAGACTTTTCCAGAGGGACCCAATTTGGCCAGGGGCCCCCGGGACCCCGACAGCCTGGATGTAGGGTTATGTGCGACCACAGCCCCTCTATGTACCCCAGGAACATCTACAGCCAGGACATTGGTATCTGTACCCCCCGAACCCACAAAGCCCCCCAGGGACCTTTACAGCCAGTATGTTGGTATCTGTGCCCCCCATAAATCTCCTAAGCGCTCCAGGACCCCTCCAGTCTGCATGTAGGTATCTGTGACCCCCATAATTCTCCTAAGACCTCTGGGACCCCTCTAGTCTGCACGTAGGTATCTGTGACCCCCAGAAATCCCTGAATGCCCCAGGAACCCCTACAGCCTGGACTTAGGTATCTGTGACTCCAACGAACCTCCTAAACCACCCAAGACACCTCCAGCTATGACGTAGGTATCTGTTCCCCCCTCAACCCCCAATCCCCTCGGGACCCCTAGACCCTGGACGTAGGTATCTGTGTCAGCCCCGATCCCTTAAGCACTCCCATTACCACTTCAGCCTGGACGTATCTACCTGTGACCCCCACGAACCCCCTAAGCCCCCAGGGATCCCTACAGCCTGGACACAGGTGTCTGAGCACCGCACGAACCCCCTAAGCTCCTCGGGACACATCCAGCCTGGATGTATCTGAGCCCCCAGTGAACCGCCTCATCTCCTCAGGACACCGACAGCCTGTACCTAGGTATCTGTGCCCCCCACAAACCCTCTATACCCCCAGGACCCCTCCAGCCTAGATGTAGGTATCTGTACCCCCACAGCCCCCCTGGGACTCCTACAGCCTGGAGGTTCGTATCTGTGCCCCCCATGAAACCCCAACCCCCCCTGCCCCCTCCAGCCTGGACATAAGTATCTGTGCACCCCATGAACCCATAAGCACCTGTAGGGACCCCTACAGCATGGACTTAGGTATCTGGGGCCCCCCAAAACCCCCTAAGCCCACCAGGGACCACTACAGCCTAGAGATAAGTATCTGTGCCCCCTGAACCCCGTAAGCCCCCCCTGGATCCCTCCAGCCTGGATTTAGGTATCTGTGCCCCCTACGAACCCGCTAAGCTCCCCAGGGACCCTCCAGCCTGGACGGAGGTATCTGTGCCCCCCCACAATCCCTAAGTGCCGAGACACCCCTCCAGCCTGGAGGTAGGTATCTTTGCCGAACACAAACTGCCTAAGCCCCCCCCCATCGGGAACCCTCCAGCCTGGATCTAGGTATCTGTGCCCCCCCAACACACTAATTCCCCCTGGAAGCCCTATTGCCTGGACTTAGGTATCGCTGCCCCCCACAAACCCCGTAACCCTCCCAGGGACCCCTACAGCCTAGACGTATGTACCTGTACCCCTCAGAAAACCCCTAATCCACCCGGGGACCCCTACAGCATGGACCTAGGTATCTGTGCCCCCCAGGAACCCCCTAAACCCCCCAGGAACCACTCCAACCTGGACATAGTTATCTGTGCCTCCCAAAAAAACCCTAAGCCCCCCAGGGACCCCTAGATCCTGGAGATAGGTATCTCTGCTGCCCACAAAAATTCCTTATACTCCCTGGAACCTCTCCAGCCTGGACGTACATAGCTGTGCCCCCCACAACCCCCCTAAGCCCCCCGGGACCCCTCCAGCCTGGATGTAGGTATCTGTGCCCCCCCAAAGCCCTAAGCCCCCCCCAGAATTCCTATAGCCTGGACGTAGGTATCTGTGTCCCCTACAATACCACTAAGCCCCTCCAGGGACCCCTCCAGGACAAACATAGGTATCTGTGCCCCTCACCAAGTTCCTAAACCCCCAGGGATCACTGTGCTCACCACAACCTCTAAGCCGTCCAGGGACCTCTCCAGCCCGGACGTAGATATTGGTGTCCTCCAGGAAGCCCTTAATCCCCACCAGGACCTTTACAGCCTGGACGCAAGTACCTATGCCCCCCACAACCCCCCTAACTCCCCCAGAGTCCCGACCATCCTGGACGTAGGTATCTGTGACCCTACGAACCCCCTTAAACCCCCCAGAATGCCTCCAGCCTGGACGTAGCTATCTGTACCTCCCATGACCCCTAAGCCCCCAGGGATCTCTACAGCCTCTACGTAGGTGTGATGCTCTGTGCATTACCCTGAGTGGCCACACAGTGTCACTGTTGCTCTATGCAGGAAATGCTCTGGGCATTACTGTGATGGAGTGGGGACTGTCTGTGTGGGGGATGGGAGAGCAGGGGGTGACTTTAGGTGAGGGACAGGACCTAAGCCTGTAACTCGAGCTAGGCAGGGCTGAGAGAGTGAGCACCTTTGCCCAGGAAGCTGGACACAGGAAGGGGTCGGCTGGAGGGAGTTAGTTCAGTTTTGGTTTGGAGCTGGGTAGTTGGAATTCAGAGAATCCCAAACTGGGAACTAAGCTTCCTGAACCCCCAGAAGGACTCGAGGGAGTTAGTTCAGTTTTGGTTTAGAATTCCTTGGTGCAAAAGCACCGTGAAACTCCCCTTTCTTCTTCACAGAGGGCTTCAACACCCCTTTTCTCACTCAGGCTCACAACTACCCAGAATTCGAGAACTGTCCCTGTTCCCATTGGACAAATGGGAGGAGCCTGAGGTACAGAGAAGGGAGGTGACCTACCCAAGGGCCTACACAGCAAGGCGGTGGCAGAGCCAGAAAGAGAAGCTGCCAGTCAGACTCCTGTTCTAACAGACAACAAATCCCCCCAGAGGCAGGGATAGAGCTCAGGAACTGGGATGGTGGGAAAATTTCATTCCAACCGTTTCTGTCCAAATATCCCATTCAGACTAAACCAGTTTGTTTCTCAGAATCATAACAAGTGAGATGGAAGTTCTTTGCAAAAAGATTTTGTTGCAAAACAAAAGCATCTCCTGTTTGTCACAGTGTGTTAAATTGTGTCATCACACACAAGGAGGAGACACTTAGATCTTGAAAATTAGATAAGATGCTTCAGTCTGAGCTAAGTCATTGCTGCTCTTAACAATTCCAAAATAAAAAAATGCAAATAAAAAAGACTGTTTCAGCTAATCTATTATGTCATAATCTGCTCTGAGTAAACGTGATGGGACACCTCATATTATGTACTACTCTTAGTGACACTCTCCAATGCATCCCCATCCTCCACCCACCATGAGGTAGGTAAGAGTGGATCATTATTATCCCTACTTGAAAGCACACCATAGCCGCTTCACTTCTCCTGCCTCCCCTAGACCCTGGACGTAGGTATCTGTGTCAGCCCCGATCCCTTAAGCACTCCCATTACCCCTTCAGCCTCGACGTAAGTACCTGTGACCCCCACGAACCCCCTAAGCCCCCAGGGTTCCCTACAGCCTGGACACAGGTGTCTGAGCACCCCACAAACCCCCTAAACTCCTCGGGACACATCCAGCCCTAAGCCCCCCGAGACCCCTAGAGTATGGAGATAGATATCTCTGCCATCCGCAAAAACCCCTAATCCTCTCCGGAACCTCTCCAGCCTGGATGTCCATATCTGTGCCCCTCCCCACAAACCACCTAAGCCCCCCGGGACCCCTCCAGCCTGGATGTAGGTATCTGTGCCCCCCCAAAGCCCTAAGCCCCCCCAGAATTCCTATAGCCTGGACGTAGGTATCTGTGTCTCCTACAGTACCACTAAGCCCCCCCCCAGGGACCCCTCCAGGACATACATATGTTCTGTGTATTAGCCTGCGTGACCACATGGTGTCACTGTTGCTCCATACGTGGAAATGCTCTGTGCATTACCCTGTATGGCCACACGGTGTCACTCTTGCTCCATGCAGGAAATGCTCTGTGCATTACCCTGTATGGCCACATGGTGTCACTGTTGCTCCACAGGGGAAATGCTCTGGGCATTACCCTGCATGGCCACACAGAGTTACTGTTGCTCCATGCGCGAAATGCTCTGGGCATTATTGTGATGGAGTGGGGACTGTCTGTGTGGGGGATGGGAGAGCAGCGGGTGACTTTAGGTGAGGGACAGGACCTAAGCCTGTAACTTAAGCTAGGCAGCGGGGAGGGGGTCAGCACCTTTGCCCAGGAAGCTGAATAAAGGAAGGGGCTGGCTGGAGGGAGTTAGTTCAGTTTTGGTTTGGAGCTGGGTTGTTGGAATTCAGGGAATCCCAAACTGGGAACTAAGCTTCCTGAACCCCCAGAAGGACTCGATTGAGGGGTCCTGGTTGTGCCCAAAAGCCCTGCTGTATCCTTCTTTCCTGTTGGCCAAAAAAACCTTCTGTTTTACTGGCTGGCTGAGTCACTGTGTGTCCCAGGAAGAGGGGTGCAGGGCCAGATTCCACCACACTACGTGACACCCCCTAAGTCCCTCTATGACCCCTGCAGCCTGGACGTAGGTATCTGTGCCCCCCACCAAACACCTGAGCCCCCCCCGACCCCCTACAGCCTGGACCTAGATATCTGTGCCCCCCACGAACTCCCTAAGCCCCCCAGGGACCCCTTGAGCCTGGACGTAGGTGGAACCCTTCTGCCAGGCTGAACTGATAGCAGCAAGGACTGGGTTCAATACATAGGGGTCCCTTGCCTTCAATGTAATGCAAACCAGCTCGAGTCCCCACCCAGTGACATGGGAAAATTTTACATACGCACTCCTAGGTGCCTCAAAGAGGCAATACTTCCCCTCTCGCAAGCACAGAGTCTGGGTGTAGCAGAAAATGTTTAATAACGTGAGATAAACAACATAGCATTAAATTGGGAAAACACCTCAACTAGGCCGTGTCCTTTTCCCTGGGCTCATGAGTCCAGCAATCCCCAAATCACCCCAAGGCTCCAAAGTCCAATATCTCCAACGTTTCAAGAGTCCAGCAACCCCAAAATCACCCACAGTTGCGCAACCCCAGACTTCAAGAGTCTATCTGCAGGGTTTTTCCCCCTGCCAGCCTGAGTAGAAAGGGGCACCTTATGTGGTCCACTGCTGACTGCTCTGCCTCTCCATGGGATTCTGCTTTTGCCTTCCCCACAAACTGCTCAGCTCGGTCCACCAGCTGCTCTGCCAGCCGACCTGTGTTCTGCTCCAGCTATCCCCCAAAACTGCTAGACTCATCTCATTCCATGGGACACTCCCACAAACTGCTCCTGTCTGTCAACTACTGTGTTCTGCAATACAGTTTCAGAGTCCCCCACAAGCTAACACATCTTTTCAGTGATTTCAGCTCAAGAACCTAGAAATTCAACTTTTAAGAGAATAAAAAATCAATACTGCTATTCAACTGTTAAAAGAAAAAAAAGTGCAATTAGTGACTCTTGCTCACCCAAGGAGCCCACTCCCTTGTCTAGTGAGTGCCACTCAACTGATGGTGAGAATCCCTGTCTCAAAGCTGTTTCACAGTTCCTCATCCACACAATCAGGGTGACAACACTCCACATCTCACACCCCAACAACAAATAAACTGGGGATACCATAGCTGCCAAAGTAACCATCCCAGGCTGCCGTGGCCGTGTCACGCACGGTGAGTGTGTCTATGCAAACATGATCAGACCCTGAAATCCTTTTCCACACTTGCCATAATTCACCACCAGATGTGAGGATAGAGTTTATCCTGCTTCTGTTTACATAGGTATCTGTGCCCCCCACAACCCCCTAATCCCACCAGAACCCATCTAGCCTGGATAATGGTATCTGTGCTCTCCACAAACCTCTAAGCCCCCCAGGGAACCCACAAGCCCAGATGTAGGCATCTGTATGCCCCACACACCCCTTAATACCCACAGGAACCTTCCAGACTGTAGGTAGGTATCTGTGACCCCTAGAGCCCCACAAAGTCCCTCGGGACCTCTACAGCATGGATGTTTGTATCTGTGACCGACAAAAACCGCCTAAGCTACCCAGGGCCACCTACCATCAGGATGTAGGTATCTGTTCCCCCCCCAACACACCTAATCCCCCCGGAACCCCTCCAGCCTAGATGTAGGTATCTCTGACCCCACGAATCCGCTAAGACATGACAGGACCCCTCCAGCATCGACATAGGTATCTGTGCCCACACAACCCTCCGAAGACCCCCAAAACCCCTCCAGCCTAGACGCAGGTATCTGTGCCCAGCATGAACCCACTAAGGTCCCTAGGACCCCTCTTGCCTGGATGAATGTATCTGTGCCCCTTACAAACCCCTAAGCCGCCCCCAGGATCCCTATAGACCGGACGTAGATATCTGTGCACCCTCACGAACCCACTGATCCTCCCAGCGACCCCTACAGCATGGAAGTAGGTATCTGTACCCCAAAATTCCCCAAAGCAACCCCAGGACCCCTACAGCCTCGATATAGGTATCTGTGCCCCCGCACAACTCCCTAATACCCCCAGAACTCCTCCAGCCTGGACGTAGATATTTGTGACTTCCAGGAACCCCCAAAGCCCTCCCCAGGACTTCTCCAGTCCCTACATAGGTATCTCTGCCCCCCACCAGCCTTCTAAGACCCATAGGGCCCCAACCAGCCTGGTTATAGCTATGTGTACGCCACACAAACCCCCTAAGCTCCCCAGGGCCCCCTCCAACCGGTACGTAGGTATCTGCGCAACCACAAACCCTTAAGTCCCCCAGGGACCCCTCCAGACCATACGTAGGTTTCTGTGACCTTACCAACTCCTTAAACCCCCAGAGACCACTACAGCATGGACGTATGTATCTATGCTCACCACAACCCCCTAAGCCATCCAGGGACCTCTCCAGCCCTGACGTAGATATTTGTGCCCCTCATGAAGCCCCTAATGCCCACCAGAATGTCTCCAGCCTGGACGTAGCTATCTGTGCCCCTCATGACCCCTAAGTCCCCCAGGGATCTCTACAGCCTCTACATAGGCTGATGCTCTGTGCATTACCCTGCATGGCCACATGTTGTCACTGTTCCTCTATGAGAGAAATGCTCTGTGCATTACCCTGCGTGGCCACATGGTGTCACTGTTGCTCCATCCAGGAAATGCTCTGTGCATTTCCCTGCTTGGCCACACGGTGTCACTCTTGCTCCATGCAGGAAATGCTCTGTGCATTACCCTGTGTGGCCACACGGTGTCACTCTTGCTCCATGCAGGAAATGCTCTGTGCATTACCCTGTGTGGCCACATGGTGTCACTGTTGCTCCATGGGGGAAATGCTCTGGGCATTACCCTGCGTGGCCACACGGTGTTACTGTTGCTCCATGCGCGAAATGCTCTGGGCATTACTGTGATGGAGTGGGGACTGTCTGTGTGGGGGATGGGAGAGCAGCGGGTGACTTTAGGTGAGGGACAGGACCTAAGCCTGTAACTTAAGCTAGGCAGCTGGGAGGGGGTCAGCACCTTTGCCCAGGAAGCTGAATAAAGGAAGGGGCTGGCTGGAGGGAGTTAGTTCAGTTTTGGTTTGGAGCTGGGTTGTTGGAATTCAGGGCATCCCAAACTGGGAACTAAGCTTCCTGAACCCCCAGAAGGACTCGATTGAGGGGTCCTGGTTGTGCCCAAAAGCCCTGCTGTATCCTTCATTCCTGTTGGCCAAAAAAACCTTCTGTTTTACTGGCTGGCTGAGTCACTGTGTGTCCCAGGAAGAGGTGTACAGGGCCAGATTCTACAACACTACGTGACATCCCCTAAGTCCCTCTGGTACCCCTGCAGCGTGGACGTATGTATCTATGCTCACCACAACCCCCTAAGCCATCCAGGGACCTCTCCAGCCCTGACGTAGATATTTGTGCCCCTCATGAAACCCCTAATGCCCACCAGAATGTCTCCAGCCTGGACGTAGCTATCTGTCCCCCCCACGACCCCTAAGCCCCCCAGGGATCTCTACAGCCTCTACATAGGCGTGATGTTCTGTGCATTACCCTGCATGGCCACACGGAATCACTGTTGCTCCATCCAGGAAATGCTCTGGGCATTTCCCTGCATGGCCACATGGTGTCACTGTTGCTCCATGCAGGAAATGCTCTGTGCATTACCCTGCCTGGCCACACGGTGTCATAGTTGCTCCATATGGGAAATGTTCTGTGCGTTACCGTGCGTGGCCACATGGTGTCACTGTTGCACCATGCGGGAAATGCTCTGTGCATTACTGTGATGGAGTAGGGACTGTCTGTGTGGGGGATGGGAGAGCAGGGGGTGACTTTAGGACCGGACACGTGCTCAGCCTGTAATCTGAGCTAGGCGGGGGGAGGGGTCAGCACCTTTGCCCAGGAAGCTGGATACAGGAAATGGCCAGCTGGAGGGAGTTGGGTTAGTTCAGTTTCGGTTTTGGTCTGGGTGGTTGGAATTCAGGGATTCCCAAACTGGGAACTAAGTTTCCTGAACCCCTAGAAGGACTTGATTGTGGGGTCCTGCTTGTGCCTCCAAGCTCTGCTGTATCCTTCGCTCCTGTTGTCCAATAAACCTTCTGTTTTACTGGCTGGCTGAGAGTCACTGTGAGTCCCAGGAAGAGGGGTGCAGGACCGGACTCCCCCAAACTCCGTGACAGACCCTAAGCCCCTCCGAGACCCCTGCAGCCTGGACGTAGGTATCTGTGCCTTCCACCAAACACCTAAGACACTCAGAGATCCCTCCAGCATGAACTTAGGTATCTGTGCCCCCCACAAACCCCCTAAGCCCCCGAGGGACCTATACAGCCAGAACATTGGTATCTGTTCCCCATATAGACTCCATAAGCCCCTTGCGACACTCCAGTGTGCACGTAGGTATATGTGCCCCTCAGAAACCCTCTAAGCCCCCAGGAACCCCTACAGCCTGGACATAGGTATTTGCACTCCCACAACCCCCCTAACCCCCCCCTCCCGGGACATCTACAATCTGGAGGTAGATATCTGTGCCCCTCACGAAACCTCTAACCCCCCCTGGGAACGATACAGCCTGGACATACGTATCTGTGCCCACTCGAACCCCTAAAACCCACTGGTACCCCTACAGCCTGGACATCATAGGTGTCTTTGGCCCCCACAAATCCCCTAAGACTCCCAGGATGCCTCCAGCCTGGACGTAGGTATCTTTGCCCCCCACTAACCTCCTAAACCCCCCTGGTAACCCTACAGCCTGGATGTAGGAATATGTGCCCCCCACGAACCCTCTAAGCCCCCATGGGACCCCTAGAGCATGGAGATTGGTATCTGTGTCCCCCCAAACTCTCTAAGCCCCCCAGGGACCGCTATGGCCTGGACATAGGTATCTGTGCACCCCAAGGCCCCTAAGATCCCCCGGACCTCTGCAGCCTGGCTGTAGGTGTGACGGTGCTGCCCGTGGGAGCCAGCTCAGCTCACTCAATCAGAGTGAATTGCAAACAAAACAGGGCAGACAAATCCCAAACGCTGCTGGTTATTTCAATACTTCGATTTACCAAGCCAGCACAAAACAGCTTCTGTAGTACCTCACTGGTTACTTAGAAGTTTAAACCACGCAGTTCCCTTAAATTACCCAGCCTCAGGCCTCCGTCCAGACACACCTGTTAGATATGATGATGATTCCTGAAAATCTTACTTCATCATATAAAAGAAAAGATTCTTCCGATCCCAAAGGATCAGCCACATAACCAGGTTCAATTATAACTTAGATTTTACCTAAAATACATGCTATAGCCAATTCTTATTAACTAAGCTAAAATTTATTAGAAAAGAAAAGAGAGAGAGTGAGTGTTGGTTAAAAGATTAATAGACATATAGACTTGAATTCAATTTTTGAGGTTCAGATACAAAGTAGACATGAGCTTGTAGTTGCCAAAAGTCCTTTTAGAAATAGTCCATAGGTTATAATCCACTGTCCATATTCAGGGTGGCTCCAGTCAATGACTGGGGATCTCAATCCTTGTGGCTTAAGGTTTCCCCCTCTTGAAACCCAAAGCAGATCTGAGATGAAGAAGGATCGTGTCCCAGGTTCTTAAACATTTCCAGCAGCCTTTCAGCCTGAGAAAACAATAGGCTTAACTCTTCTTCCAAACATCCTGGCAATTAGTACATCCATCAAACAGTTCAGATACAGATTACCACAACCAAAGAGACACAGACAATAATACTATTTCACTCAAGTATCATCATAAATGTTAATATTCCTTTTTTGCTCTTTGAATTAAAACTAGAGCAATAGACAAGACTTCTTTGCTGACATCACAAGACCTGAGCAAACACCTCCCCTTCTACCTCTAACACTGCAGACTTGCATTTCAAAGCTCTGTTCATTTACATATCTTGTTAACCAGTTTTTAAGGTTCACCCACGGGTCAGGTCAGTCGGTGAGGTGAGTTAATTAACTCTTTCTGGCCCTGTCACCTTTCAATGAGATATTAGATTATACTTATGTCAGGGACTCTAACCCAGACGGCAAAGTTCGTTGTCTGACCGCGAGAGAGACAGGCAACACCAGCAAGGTCCAATCAAAAGCTCTTTATTGACAAGTGCACGCATCAATAGAGAGCAGCTCGTCTCCAGAGAGAACCAGACTGCTCTTTACATCTTAGTATAAGCCTATGTAGACAGTTCCGTCGCGTCATAAATTATTCACTGGAGCAACCCACCCCCTTCTTCTAACAACTAGAAACTAGACACCTTTAGTATACATGCATGCCTAAAGTTAGAAATGTAGGGGAGTTAAAAACAAACAAAGAACAAAACCAGGGAGCGAAAACAAGGAGGCTGGGAAACTAGGACTCTTATCAGTTCTTCGAAGGAGCTGCCCGAACACAGCACATCTGGTACTATGCCAGGAATGCAGCTTCTCTCTTATCTCACTTTTTCCCAGTGCTTGTGAGACATGCTGCTGCTTCTCAGTGTTTTCCACTCAGGGATTACCCACAAACCTCTGTTAGCCTGACTTTGGTCAGGTTGGCATACCTGGTTTTGTCTGCTATATCTTTATTCAGGCCTAACAATCCCCCCTTTGTCCCTAGAGGACCATAAAGAGACTCTTGGGACACATATCCATTTAACCATTGTACGGGGGAGGCTAGTAAACCATGACCCAAGGTCTGAGTGGAGGTCCTTAAAACTAAAAGTGTGATCAAGAGATATAGCATGGAAAACAACAGCAACATTCTTAATAGCTTGTAAATCTTTGTCAATTAAGCCAGAGTGATTAACAGCAAAGCAACATTTTTCCCCAGTGCGAGCACAAGCCCCTCTCTAATTCAGCATTCATGGCATTTAGCACACGTCTATTTTGCTAAGTTACTTCTGCTACTTCATCAGTCTTTCGTTGCAACTTTTGGAAAGCGTCTATTAATGCATTAGCTGTTTTTTTTCAAGCTCTGCAGAAATATTTACAACTGCTCTCTTGAGCTTAGCCACCCACAATCCAGGAATGAGTGCACGGACAAAAGAGTGGAATCCTGTTTGTCTGACAACTAAGGGATTGGGGCACTGACTATAAATCAGTTAGGTATACCAAGTGGTCTAATTTCCCAGATGTTTCGGTGAATAGTCCAGTCCCATGTGCATCCTCCCCATGGACCCGTCAGGATTCGGTATGTGGAAGCCCACACCCCCCAGTCCAAATGCTTGGAAGGAGCACTGTAAATGTTTACACTTTCACCCAGAAAGTCTTTAGTATATCTCCATGACCACAGATCAGATGGTACTCCTGATGTGTCTGTAAGGGCAGTGGGCCAAGTCTGGTACTCAAGATCACTCCAAATGGCCATCAGCTGGTCATTCAGGAAATTCTGAATCTCCAAACATACTAGATCCCACTGCAATGCCTTCCCAGCCTCAGTGATATTTAATACCATCTTTCCTTGGTGTAGTACTATATTACATTTGTTATTTAACTATTTTCAGGTACTTTTAAAAGGCATTGACATTAATAGCATAGGAGGGGGTTACATTATTAGTCACTGGAATGGTTTCAATACAGGTAAAATTTCCAGTGGCAGAACAAACTCTTCAGGTACTTGTTATTTAAAATCCAATTAGAGAGAGCAATACATGCTGAAGAATTTATCCACAACACAGGGCACAGCCTGTAGAATAAACCCCAAAATCCAATCAATACCACATTCCCAAGCATGGGTCCCTCAAATTTTTTCTGCCAGTGTACAATTCTTTGTTTCTTCACCGGGGTCAGTTCTTCATGTCCTTTCTAGTCAGGAATTCCTGGACTTTAGCAATTTCAGTGGAGTGAGTGTTCCTTCTTCTTTCCCAAAACAGTCTTGGTGCAGCATCATATAGGGGAGAGGTTACTAGCACATCACCCTGTAATGGTTTTGCTTTTTCTAGAAAAATTCAAAGGCACAGTAGATCTGTCAGTGGATAAGGGAGAGGCTACTAGCACTTCACCTTGTACTTTTTCCCTACTGTCCAGAAGGCACAGTGGAGCTAGAAGGTGAAATAGGCTAATCATCAGTAGGAGAATTCTCCCAATGTGGAGGGGTCTTTTTGCAGTGAGAATCTTGGGTCCAAGCAGTCAGTCTTTGGTACTTCACAGCGGTGTTGGTAGTCATCAGGACTTAAGGGCCTTTCCAGCATGGAGCCAAGGCAGTCTTTCGTTGGTGGACCTTTACATCAATCCCGTCTCCTGGTTCCAAGGAGTGGCAGGGCTGCTAGGGTCTTTGGGTAGCGCTTCCTTACCTGTGAGAAAAAAACTTAACACATTTCATTAGTGCCTGGCAGTGTTTTTCAGATCTCATAGCTGCATGGGCAAATTCAAGCCCTCCTTTTCCTGGTTGTTAACCAAGTCTTAACTGTGAGCAGTGTCCTTGAATGGAGTCAGTGTCTTATCTATAGCCTGAGCTTGCTATTTTATTTTATTTTATTTTTTCAGTTAATTCATTCTGTTCTTTGTGCTTCTTCCCTTCTTGGCTTCTTTTAACCTGCAAAGGAAACTTTCACTTTTTACTCATACACCTTTTTCCCAACAATGAACACCTACACATTGTCATTATACAGTACATTAGTCTTATTATTTAATATATGCCACACACACCCTTTTACTAAAATAACCTTATTACAGAGCTTTCGAGCAACAAGCCAGGACAAGCACACCCACTTTGAGGAGTTCACTCAATACAACCTCTAGTCCAATAGCCTTCCACCATCCCCAGCCCTCTGGCTAGAAATCTGAGGTAGCCAGAAAGATCCCATGTACAATATGGGGAGTGGGTTAACTTTTCATGTCCTTGCTTTCAAAGACTGTTGGTATGCAAATTTTAACAACAATTTTTGCAATTAACAATTTGACCAATAAAGTTTCTTTTCCTTACTTAAGGAAACGCATTAGACTTTAGTATATCACATTCTCCTGATTTATCTAAACACTTTGTATTCCAAGTTGAACAAAACAAGTATCTGCATTTTAATTTAACCTTTTTGTTTGCTTTTAAACTAGATTATTTTATAAAAATATTAAACACAAAAATTCCGGCCACAAGACAAACACCACAAGACAGAACATAGAACACAAAACATAATTTCTATTGTGCCAGTAAATGCATGGTACGTTGAATGCTGTTTAGCTGGCATCAGTTTTCTCTGATTATCTGAAAGACAAAAAAACAGAGGTCTACCCCTTCTGGGCAGACAATCATTGCTTAAAATAGACAAATACCCTTGTTGATTTCAGGAAAAACAGAGGAATTATCCCATATTTTATGTGTTTCATAGGCAGCCCAGGTTTCAGTGGCTCCTACCTTATCAGTTAGATAATTTGCATGAATACAGATGCTTTCTGGCTTGCTTTTTACTTTTAACTCTTGCTTTCAAACACTGAAAGAAAACATCACTACTTATAGTGCCCTTACAGCCTAATAAAATTTCAATTACATAGCACTATATACATTCTTCAGCTAATTTAACTAAATTCTAAATGATTGCAATTAACAATTTCTTTGCCTCAATTTATTTACAAACATTTCAAAGACACCAAGAACTTTCCTCTTTAGCATTTTTACAAAGTTCAACTGCTGTTTCCTCCAGCAACTACAGAGTTAACTTCTCACTCTCCCTTAAATCACTTGCTTGTCTCCCAACAGCCACTTTTATCAACTCAAATCACCATTCCAAGTAAGCTCTGGGTATTTGAAATCCCCATGCTTACACTTACTTACTCCTTCCTTCCACTACACCCTTAAAGTTTTCCAACCTGTTTTCCAATCTCTCTGTCTGTTGCCTGCCCGCCTGGGCCCGATCCTGCTTTTCTCACTGAACCGTCCCTTCCATAGGCACCAACTTCTTCCACTACCAGTTTAGCTAGGAGGGTGGGCTTCTCAACTAGCCCCCCACCCCTCCTGGTCTCTTCCCTTAAACATTCTTACTCACAAGACTACCCGAGTCCTCTTTCATGAGGCTTGCCACCTAGACGAAGACACATGGCCCATTGGGCAAAGGCCATTTACTTAACATATAATTTGAAGGACTACTCTTAGAGGGTTTACCCAGAGACTCATTCATCTGTTTGACACTTAAACAGAAAAGAGAATTACACAGAGAGCAGAGGGAATTACAGTCTAAGCCAGACTTTCCCACTTCTATACACTGACCGCTACAGGGGACAGGACAGAAGGATCTCAATTTAACCTCAGAGCTGTCTCGCACACATGGCTTCCACTCCGAGGAATTACGAACAAGAGGTTCAGTTCCACCCACACTCCTAACACCCAAATGAACAGAGAAAAAAAACAACAACAGTAACGGGTTAAATAGAACAGAACCAGAACCAGATAGTGTTTCCTTATCCTATTAGGACTCACTTTTACTCATGCAGTTCTCAGCATATAACACCAACAGTACCAAGCAAAGCAAACACAAAATAACAAGGGTAAAACAAATAGATGGTGTAAATTCTGCAGGGCTCCCCCCTTCTTAATTGCTCACCAGACTGTGACAAATTTCTGTTACCAATCTATCCCTCATGTCAGATGATCAGGCTGACACTACAGGATCGTTGGGGGAAGATAAAGAAAACACACCATATAACTGAATTTTAAAGCTTCATTAATAAAATAATAAAACAACAACGGAGAGTGTTGGGAACGCTCCCACATCACTCAGGAAAATATTAATGCCCCAAGCCCGAAGCTCCTTTCATACTTACACACGTACGTCCAGACTGGCCACTTCTGTGTATAATGTTCAGAGGAGGGGGAGAGGTGGAAGGGAGATTATCCTGTATACAGCTTGTCCAGAATTTCCAACATGCTTCTGCTCTTGGGAGGGCTGTTCTTTTACACCCTGGAATCTCCTGCGGCGTCTCTTTCAGAGATTCCAGTCCAGGTCGGCTGCCTGTGGCTTCTTTGGTGTCATCAAGCCACACCGACTCCAGGGTCACAAAGGCACACTGTTGGATCTTACTGGACAGTTAAGCTTTGCAAATGTAATTTCAGTTCTGTAACTTGTATTTCCTTTGCTTCGCCTCTGTCTATATTTTTTCCTTCACAGCCAGCTGGGGCCGAAAGCAGCCCCTCCCTGCACCAAGCACAGTCCGCGCCAATTCCTGACCCTGAACGCAGAGCACCCCCCTCCTTCCATCCCGGGGCCAAGATGATTTTTAAATTAACCCGTTCCTTATGTCTTTTTCTTTCTTTTTCTCTTTCCCATTAAACATTCTAGTAGCAATGCTAACTACTTCAGACAAACTTTTCCCTTGCGTACCACCTGGATGCTTTCTAAATCTTTTTGCAATATCCTTTGCACATTGTGACATGAAAACCATTTTAACCATCTCCTTTCCATGATCAGTTTCAGGATTTAAATTCCCATGCTTTTTAACTTCACAAATCAGTCGAGCACAAAAGTCAGAGAGGTGCTTATCTGGATGCTGAACACAAGCACTCACCTTGCTCCAATTTGGAGTAGCCTCCCCTGCATCTCTAATACCATTCAAAACAGCTTTTAAGAATCCATCCAACTTTGTCTTTTGAGCTGGATTATTGGGATTCCAGTTAGGGTCAGTAATTAGCCAAGGTGCATTCAAATGAGCTGCAGATTTTTCTTTTACTTTTTGTCTTTCATCTTCTGTCATGAGAGTATATAATAACTGATTTACATTTGCCCAAGTGGGCACATGAGTGAAAAAGATTGTGCAGAACATTCTTTCCACTGCCTCAGGATTGTCTCATAAGTGAGGCATAGTGCACTGCCAGTTAAACAAATTTGAAGTTGCAAACAGGGTATGGGTAAAACCATCTCATGTTCCCCAGCAACCAGTAGAACCAGATAAGTTCTCAATGAGGCTTGTAATATCAGCGGTGTCTCAGAAACATTCTCTCTCATGGAGTTAAGTAACCTAGTGGGGGTCCACAAGGGCAAGGACAAGGGCTGCTGTAATATTGGGGGTGTTTGAAAAGCAGTCCCTGACCAAGTTTGCAAAAGGCTGGCTGGAGGCTGCACAGAGGGGGTGAGGCTGCCTGATTCCTCTGAAGATGAGGGAACATCACTCTGAGCTCCCCCTTGATTCTCCTCTGTCCCTGAACTGTCCCTAACCTGCTTTTGAATCCTTGCACTCCATCAGACGGGGAAGAACAGGAACAAAATTGTCCTCCTCCCGGTGCGGCTCTGGTGCATATGGTGGGTGATTTTTTTACAAGAGCTCTCCATACAAACAGCTTCAAAAGCTACCCATCTCCTCCATTCCCTCCATGGTTTATAATTATATCCATACAAACAAGTAATCCATTTGTCTCGGCCTAAGATCACCAAATATCCCCTTAAGGATTTCCTCCTATCTGTGGAAAAGGTTTCCCCACCGGCAGTCTCTAGTTGGGGACAAATGAAGGTAAATGATGCATTGGATCCAACACAGATTTCTCATCTTAAATTTAACTAGATCAGCTGTCTCAGAATCTCTTTCCAATCTCTAAGTATCAGAGACAACGGGGCATCCCCCGGGCACTTACTGCCAACTTGTCTCATTTTAATGAAGGGACTCTAACCCTCTTCATGAAGGGACTCTAACCCCTCCTCCCCGGTCGAGGTAAGGGACTCTAACCCCACCTCCCCGCGTCGAGCGCTCGCTTACCTCTCCAGGGACTTGAACACCTGGACTGAGACTCAACCCAGGCTGTGACTCTAACCCAGACAACTTGGATCCTGTGAAAACCTGGACTGGGGACTCTAACCCAGACCTGGACTGGGACTCTAACCAGACCTAAGTAGTAGGACTCTAACCCCGACAACCTGGACCCTACTCAATGGGTAGGTGGACGTTGCTGATTTCTACGAGTTTCAGCTGGTTCACAGAACACGCCTTATCGCCAACGCAGAGATCAGATCACCAGGCAAGTCTCCTCTAAACTGAGGATGCGCGCTGCGTTGCCCTCAGGGTCCGATCCCCCGCCGGAGAGTCAGACGGGTCCCGGCGGAGTCGCCAAGAATGTCAGGGACTCTAACCAGACGGCAAAGTTCGTTGTCTGACCGCGAGAGAGACAGGCAACACCAGCAAGGTCCGATCAAAGCTCTTTATTGACAAGTGCACGCATCAATAGAGAGCAGCTCGTCTCCAGAGAGAACCAGCCTGCTCTCTTACATCTTAGTATAAGCCTATATAGACAGTTCCGTCGCGTCATAAATTATTCACTGGAGCAACCCACCCCCTTCTTCTAACTAACTAGAAACTAGACACCTTTAGTATACATGCATGCCTAAAGTTAGAAATGTAGGGGAGTTTAAAAACAAACAAAGAACAAAACCAGGGAGCGAAAACAAGGAGGCTGGGAAACTAGGACTCTTATCAGTTCTTCGAAGGAGCTGCCCGAACACAGCACATCTGGTACTATGCCAGAATGCAGCTCTCTCTTATCTCACTTTTTCCCAGCGCTTGTGAGACATGCTGCTGCTTCTCAGTGTTTTCCACTCAGGGATTACCCACAAACCTCTGTTAGCCTGACTTTGGTCAGGTTGGCATACCTGTTTTGTCTGCTATATCTTTATTCAGGCCTAACAATTTATAATGTCACAGTCTCGGGTGAGTTGACTGCTGCAGCTCCCCGTAGACTCTGCCTGCGCCTCTCACCGAGCTGGAGTACAGCAGGCGAGGGGAGAGCACTCAATGTATTGCATCTACACTAGACGCGATATATCAACCCCCGCTGGATCGATCGCTGCCCACCGATTCGGCAGGTGGTATAGACATACCCCGAGTATCTGGTGATCGGAGCTGGACCCCCGAGGGGGACACATTGAAGGAACTCAGGGGTTAAGGTGCCTCTATTGTCAACTCTCAGCTGCTGTGGCTCAGAGGAGGGTGCCTGACTGCCTGCAGGCTTAGGCGCCGCAAGCCTTGGAGGTGGGAGAAGTGAAGCGCCACGGCGTGCTCGGGGTGCTCGTGCTCGGAGCAGGGGTGAGCTCGGGCGACGGGGGTGCCGCAGGGCAGAGCAGGAGATTGCCACAAGAGGGGAGCCTCATGGTGGAGGGGGGAGCTGCACGGGTGGGGCGCCTCAGGGCAGGGGTGCGGGGGGGAGGGTGCAAGGTGGAAGTTTCGCCTAGGGCATGAAACTTCCTTGCAACGGCCCTGCCCCACCCCTGCCTGCAGCCAGCCCTGCCCCGGCCTCTGCCCTGCCGGCAGTCAGCCTCTGTCTCCAGCCAGCCCTGCACATTCTGCTTTGCTGCACCAGCCGCATCCTCCTGACTGTCTCCAACCAACCCCTGAT